>NW_025536686.1:0-10000 GCF_020615455.1 Coregonus clupeaformis
GGGCCGGGCCGATTGGCGTAACGCACTACTCGGCTTGGTGCGAGGAGTAGGAACGCGCCGGGCCGACTGGGGGACACGCATCACTGGCTTGGTGCGAGGAGTAGGAACGGTGGGCCGAAACTGGCAACACGCGCATCACTGGCTTGGTGCGAGGAGCAGGAAGGTGGGGCCGGAAGGCGACACGCACCACTGTTGGGGACGGCGGAGAGGGGAAGGTGCACTGGTGATCAGTGCATCGCATATGGGTTCTGATTAACGCTTCCTTATGCTGCCTAACCATCCCCCCCCTCCGTGCCATCCTTCTAGTCTGCAGTGCCTCTGAATGGATCATATTCTATATCACTCGTAATATGGTGGCATTGCCGATCCGATCCTTCCCTCTCTCTGCACCCCCCTCCAGTGAGGACTCCTCCGGGAGCCCTCACGATAGGGAACAGAAACTCATCAAGCCGCCGTCATCCTCCACACCTCAGTATAATACGTTCCCACTCCTCTGCCCATGGTGTAGGGACTAAATCTGGAAACTCCACCGGGTGCAGTGGTGGAGCTCTTGCGCCGAACTCACCCTACCCCAATTTTTTATTGGCTAAGCGCCCTGTCGGGTGTGTTGCGCGGTCCTCTCTGCCTGGGCTTCCTTCTTCGCCCAGGGTCCTTTCCTCCCGCAGAATATCTCCTCCACGACCACATCTTCCCCACCTGTGTCCAGGTTGTTCGGTCCTCCTGGGCACGCTGCTTGGTCCGTGTTTGGTGGGATCTTCTGTCATGTTCGTTTAAGGTCGGGTCAGACCAAGGCGCAGCGTGAAATGCGTACATGTTTATTTAAATGATAAACTACACGACAAAACAACAAACCAACAAAATGTGAAGTCCTAAGGCTGAACACAAAACAAGCCACTCACGGAACAAGATCCCACAACTAATCGAGTGCCAATAGGCTGCCTATATGATCCCCAATCAGAGACAACGGAGCGACAGCTGTCTCTGATTAGGGAATCACACCTGCCAAACACAGAACTACAACACCTAGACTGAAACATAGAAAACACACCATAGAACACCACACCCTGACTCAACATATAAGAGTCCCTGAGTCAGGGCGTGACATCCATGCACTCTCCTTTCTCTTCCTTCTGTTCCCTCGTTAGATGACTGCATTCTGTTTCTGTTCCCTCGTTAGATGACGCATTCTGTTTCTGTTCCTCGTTAGATGACTGCATTTCTATTTCTGTTCCCTCGTTAGATGACTGCATTCTGTTTCTGTTCCCTCGTTAGATGACTGCATTCTATTTCTGTTCTCTCGTTAGATGACTGCATTTGTTTCTGTTCCCTCGTTAGATGACTGCATTCTGTTTCTGTTCCCTCGTAAGATGACTGCATTCTGTTTCTGTTCCTCGTAAGATGACTGCATTCTGTTTCTGTTCCTCGTAAGATGACTGCATTCTGTTTCTGTTCCCTCATTAGATGACTGCATTCTGTTTCTGTTCCCTCGTTAGATGACTGCATTCTGTTTCTGTTCCCTCTCGTAAGATGACTGCATTCTGTTTCGTTCCCTCGTTAGATGACTGCATTCTGTTTCTGTTCCCTCGTTAGATGACTGCATTCTGTTTCTGTTCCCTCGTTAGATGACTGCATTCTCTTTCCTTTCTTAACCTCCTCTTTTTCTTGTTTCTTAATTTCACCTTTTTATTGGTGCAACACCTCTGTTCTACATTTTCGTTTATCTCTCATCCACAAATTCTTCTTTCACCCCCAGACATCAGAGTCTCCCATCTTCTTTCTCTAGGGGTTGTGTCTAAAGACCCAGGGGTCTTTCCTACTCTATTAGGGGACATTACAGCTGCCCTGGTGTCTGCCTGTTCAGAAAGAACAGATGAATCAGTCATTATGTTTTTAAGTACTGAAGGACCCCAAGGGAGGCCCTGTCACTGCCATTTAACTGTTAATAATGAGATAATATGGATTAAGAATATCTATGTAAGAATATCATTATGAGGACGAAGAGCTGAATAGACTGTGAGGGTTAGGGTTAGACTTTAGTGAAGTGAATTAAATAGTGAATTGTTTAGTGAAGTGAATTGAATAGTGAATTGTTTAGTGAGGTGAATTGAATAGTGAATTGTTTAGTGAATTGAATAGTGAATTGTTTAGTGAGGTGAATTGAATAGTGAATTGTTTAGTGAATTGAATAGTGAATTGTTTAGTGAGGTGAATAGTAAGTTGAAGCTTATTGTAAGGCAGAGAAAGGCATCATTGTTTTTGCCTCGTGTTACTTCAGCATCAGGAGATTTCAGGATCCCTTGTCCAGTTTATCAGCCATGCGTCCGGTCTTTCATTTGTCTTTTCTGAGGTGAGGGAGGGAGGGAGGAATGGAGGGGGAGGAGAGGGAGTGGAACTGTTCTATATTTAGGAATAACTATAAATGTTGTATTTTATATTGTCCCAAATTAAAGGATGTTCTCTTTCTTTCTTTATCCTCGTCTTGTCTAGTTCCTTATGAAGCTCCAGTGATATTAGCAGTAAAACCCTCTACAACTACCTCTGTACTGGTCTGTGTGTGTGTGTGTGTGTGTGTGTGTGTGTGTGGTCAGGTATGCGTATCCTGGTGAACCTCCTCCTGATACTCTGCCCATGCTGGGGGAACGTCCTGCTGCTCTGTTTCTTCGTCTTCTTCATCTTCGGGCGTCATCGGAGTGCAGCTGTGGGCGGGGTTACTGAGGAACCGCTGCTACCCCCAAGAAAACTTCACCCTGTGAGTAACAGCGTGTGTGTGACTGTGTGTGTGTGTGACTCCCTGACCTCTTCCAGTGTAAATGATGATGATTGTTGGAATCATATTTTTCCTGATGTAATGATAGAGAGAGAATGAGAGATGGAGAGAGCTCTCCCTCTCTCTCTTTCTTTATCTCCCCCTCTCTCTCTCCCTTCCTGCTCTCTCCTCTCTCTCTTTCTCGCTGCTCTCTCTACCTCTCTCTCTTCTCTGTGTGCCTGCTGTTTCTCCCTATGTTTTACCATAGTTCCATCAATATAAAGATGGCTACTCCTTCCCTAGATCCTCTGTCACAATCTATAAGGAACCACTACCTTCACACACGCAAGCACGCAAGCACGCGCGTACACACACACACACAATTTGCAGAGTCATTGTAGTCATGTAGTACCTTATCTTCAGTCACACACACACACACACACACCATGGTAGTCCATCCCCCCCGTAGCGTTCCGATTCGATTTGATGGCAGAGCAGGGGAATTCTCTACCATCGGATAATTGATCCTCCTGTGCAGCACCTCCCCTTCTCTTCATTCTTCATCTCTCTCTCTCTCTCTCTGCTCTCTCTTCTCTCTCTCTCTCTCTCTCTCCCTCTCTCTCTCTCTCTCTCTCTCTCTCTCTCTCTCTCTGTCTCTCTCTCTCTGTCTCTCTCTGTCTCTCTCTGCTCTCTCTCTGTCTCTTTGTCTCTGTCTCTGTCTCTGTCTCTCTCTCTCTCTCTCTCTCTCTCTCTCTGTCTCTCTCTGTCTCTCTCTCTCTCTCTGTCTCTGTGTCTGTCTCTCTCTCCTCTCTCTCTCAATTCAATTCAATTCAATTTCATTTAAGGGCTTTATTGGCATGGGAACGTATGTTAACATTGCCAAAGCAAGTGAAGTAGATAGTAAACAAAAGTGAAATAAACAATACATATTAACAGTAAACATTACACTCAGAAGTTCCAAAAGAATAAAGACATTTCAAATGTCATATTATGTTATATATATATATATATATATATATATATATATATATATATATATATATAATTTCTCTCTCTCTGTGTGTGTGTGTCTCAGGATCCTGTGTATGGTAAAGGACTCTCTCTCTCTCTCTCTCTCTCTCTCTCTCTCTCTCTCTCTCTGTGTCTCAGGATCCTGTGTATGGTAAAGGACTCTCTCTCTCTCTCTCTCTCTCTCTCTCTCTCTCTCTCTCTCAATTCAATTTCAATTTCAATTTAAGGGCTTTATTGGCATGGGAAACGTGTGTTAACATTGCCAAAGCAAGTGAAGTAGATAGTAAACAAAAGTGAAATAAACAATAAATATTAACAGTAAACATTACACTCAGAAGTTTCAAAAGAATAAAGACATTTCAAATGTCATATTATGTATATATACAGTGTTGTAACAATGTGCAAATAGTTAAAGTACAAATGGGAAAATAAATAAACATTTACAATGGTGTTTGTTCTTCACTGGTTGCCCTTTTCTTGTGGCAACAGGTCACAAATATTGCAGCTGTGATGGCACACTGTGGTTTTTCACCCAGTAGATAAGGGAGTTTATCAAAATTGGGTTTGTTTTCGAATTCTTTGTGGATCGCTGTAATCTGAGGGAAATATGTGTCTCTAATATGGTCATACATTTGGCAGGAGGTTAGGAAGTGCAGCTCCAGTTTCCACCTCATTTTGTGGGCAGTGTGCACATAGCCTGTCTTCTCTTGAGAGCCAGGTCTGCCTACGGCGGCCTTTCTCAATAGCAAGGCTATGCTCACTGAGTCTCTCTCTCTCCTCTCTCTCTCTCTCTCTCTCTCTCTCTCTCTCTGTCTCTCTCTAAATGTCCATGTCTCTTGATACTACTGCCAGTATTTCCTTAGCCTTTTTCTGGTATTGATTTTCGTAACACAATCTCTCTTCATATCCACTTCTTCTTCTACTTCTTCTTTGATCTTAATATATTCCGCTGCTCTAAATTCCAATACCAGACCATTCAAATGCTCTACATTGGCACTGAAGTACTTTGTGCAGCCTTGCAGTGCTGCTAAAACCTTCACACACGCAGACTGAAATGCACACACACCAACAAACACACACACACACACACACACACAACAAATCAAAACAAAAAACTGATAACGTCTCGAGCCACTGTGAGTGTGTGTGTGTTCTGTTTGTGTGTGCTCTGTGTGTTGTTATGAGTGCACATATGTGTGTATGCGTGACGAGACAATACCTGAGATGTTATCTGTTCATCTTCCCTCTACATGGTCATAAACCTGAGTCTTCTCTCTCCTCTCCATCCCTCCACCCCTCTCTCCTCCAGCTCCACAGGCATCATACTGACCCCCTCAACAACATCTCGTAGCCTCCTTCGAAATTCGACTTGTACTTATGGATGAACGTCTATTTTTGATGCATTCATTCCAAGGCGTGTTTACAGGGGTTAAAACAGAAACAACTCAAAAGCTTAACAGGTTAGGCATTCATTCTGAGTGGTCACAGTTAGGGCAATGGTTAAGGGCTTACAACAAAATCTTGAAAAACCATCAGGTATGGCCCCTCCTCCTCTCCCATCCCCCTATCCCTCTCTCCTCCAGCTCTACAGTCATCTCCCTGCCCCTCCCCTCCTAAGCTTGACTTCCATCTTCTCTCTTCTCTCCTCCGCCCATCCCTCTCCTCCAGTTCTAATGGCATCTCCCTGCCCCGCCCCTACTACATGGCAGACGAGGATGATGAGCGACCCTTCATCTGCTCTCTTGCCCAGGACAACGGCATCATGGCGTGCACCGACGTCCCGGCCCGCCGAGAACTAGGACGCACCTGCTGCCTGGACAAGGACGATGTGACACACAGACAGGGGTCTGGGGCTGAGCCCTGAACCTCGGTTAACGGGTCAGTGAGCCGGCCTGGACTGTGTGTCATCTGGAACCAGTATTACACGCTGTCATACGGGCTACAGCAACCCCATAAAGGAGCGATCAACTTTGACAATATCGCCTATGCTTGGATCGTCATCTTTCAGGTAGGGCTTTGATTGGGTGGTTTGGACTTTCTTTTCTTCATTTCTATTGGTTGAGCTTCATGATTCAGCTAGATATCCACCACAACATGTCTCTCTCTACACCTACCTAGCTCACTTTCTTTCGCTCTTTTTTTCTATTGATGTAAATATGTGTCAAATCGTATGTCTTTGCACTGTCCATGGAGCTGTATTGGTTAGAGTATAGCACAGATCAAAACCCTGTACTGAAAGACAGCAGTGTGCAAGCTTTTGTTCCAGCCCAGCACCGACATGCATGATTCAACTTTTACTTAAATCATAGTTAGTCTTATCGGGTGTCTTAGTGCACGTTGGCGCTGGGCTGGAACAAATGCTTGCACACCTTGCCAGTCCTCCAGGACATAGGTTGTTCTACCTCTGGATTAGAGGTTAGGTGTTTGAAAGACTGATTAGGAGATGGGGATATATCTACTTGCTGTAATTGAATCATGCATGCTGGGTTGGAACAAAAGCCTGCATTCCTCCAAGGGAGGTTGGTTTCTGTAGAGTTAAGTGTATGACAGAGTGATCGGGAGATATAATTGTCCGTTGCACTGTTGTGTTGGAAAAACGCCTGCACACCTTGGAGTCCTCTTAGACTAGAGTTGTCCCACCCCTAAAGTAGAGGTTAGGAGTATGACCAGATAGAGTAGAGGTTACCATGTAGTGATTAGGTCATGACTAGATAGAGTAGAGGTTACCATGTAGTGATTAGGTCATGACCAGATAGAGTAGAGGTTACCATATAGTGATTAGGTCATGACCAGATAGAGTAGAGGTTACCATGTAGTGATTAGGTCATCAGATAGAGTAGAGGTTACCATGTAGTGATTAGGTCATGACCAGATAGAGTAGAGGTTACCATGTAGTGATTAGGTCATGACTAGATAGAGTAGAGGTTACCATGTAGTGATTAGGTCATGACCAGATAGAGTAGAGGTTACCATATAGTGATTAGGTCATGACCAGATAGAGTAGAGGTTACCATGTAGTGATTAGGTCATCAGATAGAGGTAGAGGTTACCATGTAGGATTAGGTCATGACCAGATAGAGTAGAGGTTACCATGTAGTGATTAGGTCATGACCAGATAGGAGCAGAGGGGTTACCATATAGTGATTAGGTCATGACCAGATAGAGTAGAGGTTACCATGTAGTGATTAGGTCATGACCAGATAGAGTAAAGGTTACCATATAGTGATTAGGGTAGTGACCAGATAGGTAGAGGTTACCATGTAGTGATTAGGTCATGACCAGATAGAGTAGAGGTTACCATGTAGTGATTAGGTCATCAGATAGAGTAGAGGTTACCGTCAGCTAGTGATTAGGTCATGACCAGATAGAGTAAAGGTTACCATGTAGTGATTAGGTAGTGACCAGATAGAGTAGAGGTTACCATATAGTGATTAGGTAGCGACCAGATAGAGTAGAGGTTACCAGTGTAGTGATTAGTTCATGACCAGATAGAGTAGAGGTTACCATATAGTGATTGGTGTAGTGACCAGATAGAGTAGAGAGGTTACCATGTAGTGATTAGGTCATCAGATAGAGTAGAGGTTGCCATGTAGTGATTGAGTCATGACCAGATAGAGTAGAGGTTACCATGTAGTGATTAGGTCATGACCAGATAGAGTAGAGGTTACCGGTAGTGATTAGGGTCATGACCAGATGATAGAGGCTTACCAATAGTGATTAGGTCATGACCAGATAGAGTAGAGGTTACCATGTAGTGATTAGGTAGTGACCAGATAGGGAGTAGAGGTTACCATGTAGTGATTAGGTCATGACCAGATAGAGTAGAGGTTACCATGTAGTGATTAGGTCATCAGATAAAGTAGAGGTTACCATGTAGTGATTAGGTCATGACCAGATAGAGTAGAGGTTACCATATAGTGATTAGGTCATGACCAGATAGAGTAGAGGTTACCATATAGTGATTAGGTAGTGACCAGATAGAGGAGAGGTTACCATGTAGTGATTAGGTCATCAGATAGAGTAGAGGTTACCATGTAGTGATTAGGTAGTGACCAGATAGAGTAGAGGTTACCATGTAGTGATTAGGTCATGACCAGATAGAGTAGAGGTTACCATGTAGTGATTAGGTCATGACCAGATAGAGTAGAGGTTACCATGTAGTGATTAGGTCATCAGATAGAGTAAAGGTTACCATGTAGTGATTATGTCATGACCAGATAGAGTAGAGGTTACCATATAGTGATTAAGTAGTGACCAGATAGAGTAGAGGTTACCATATAGTGATTAGGTAGTGACCAGATAGGAGTAGAGGTTACCATGTAGTGATTAGGGGTAGTGACCAGATAGAGTAGAGGTTACCATGTAGTGATTAGGTCATGACCAGATAGAGTAGAGGTTACCATGTGGTGATTAGGTCATCAGATAGAGTAAAGGTTACCAGTGTAGTGATTATGTCATGACCAGATAGAGTAGAGATTACTATAGTATTAAGTAGTGACCAGATAGAGTAGAGGTTACCATATAGTGATTAGGTAGTGACCAGATAGAGTAGAGGTTACCATGTAGTGATTAGGTCATGAATAGCAGATAGAGTAGAGGTTACCATGTAGTGATTAGGTCATGACCAGATAGAGTAGAGGTTACCATGTAGTGATTAGGTCATGACAAGATAGAGTAGAGGTTACCATGTAGTGATTAGGTCATGACCAGATAGAGTAGAGGTTACCATGTAGTGATTAGGGTCATGACCAGATAGAGTAGAGGTTACCATATAGTGATTAGGTCATGACCAGATAGAGTAGAGAGTTACCATGTAGTGATTAGGTCATGACCAGATAGAGTAGAGAGGTTACCATGTAGTGATTAGGTCATGACCAGATAGAGTAGAGGTTACCATATAGTGATTAGGTCATGACCAGATAGAGTAGAGGTTACCATGTAGTGATTAGGTCATGACCAGATAGAGTAGAGGTTACCATATAGTGATTAGGTAGTGACCAGATAGAGTAGAGGTTACCATGTAGTGATTAGGTAGTGACCAGATAGGTAGAGGTTACCATGTAGTGATTAGGTCATGACCAGATAGAGTAGAGGTTACCATGTAGTGATTAGGTCATGACTAGATAGAGTAGAGGTTACATATAGTGATTAGGTTCATGACCAGATAGAGTAGAGGTTACCATGTAGTGATTAGGTCATGACTAGATAGAGAGAGGTTACCATATAGTGATTGGGTCATCAGATGAGAGTAGAGGTTACCATGTAGTGATTAGGTAGTGACCAGATAGAGTAGAGGTTGCCATGTAGTGATTAGGTAGTGACCAGATAGAGGAGAGGTTACCATGTAGTGATTAGGTCATCAGATAGAGTAGAGGTTACCATATAGTGATTAGGTCATGACCAGATAGAGTAGAGGTTACCATGTAGTGATTAGGTCATGACCAGATAGAGTGGAGGTTACCATGTAGTGATTAGTTGATAACCAGATAGAATAGAGGTTACCATATAGTTATTAGGTAGTGACCAGATAGAGTAGAGGTTACCATGTAGTGATTAGGTCATGACCAGATAGAGTAGAGGTTACCATGTAGTGATTAGGTCATGACCAGATAGAGTAGAGGTTACCATGTAGTGATTAGGTAATGAGATATCTACTTGCTATAATTAATTGAATAATGTATGCTGGTCTAGAACAAAAGCCTGCATGTCTTGTAGTCCTCCAGGAGTAGTTAAGTGTCTGACAATAGCGATTAGGTGATGGTGAGATATACACTCTATTATTGACTCGCTATCTGATTATCTGATTGCATTACAGAGAGACAGAGTGCTCTCCTCTATGTGACTTTTAGTGGGGAAATGAATCAGGAAGTGGATACTATCAGGCTATGTTCTCTAGTCGAGGTCAACAGGAGGGTGACTGATCTGCTTGATCTGTAGAAGGACAAACTAAGCTAGGTCTTGGTGAAATGTCTGAATTATTGGTGACAATGGGAATGTCAAAGCCTATTGTCCTTGACTTAGAGACGTGTTTTGTGTGTGTGTGTGTGTGTGTGTGTGTGTGTGTCTGTGTGTGTGTGTGTTTGTGTCCCTCTCAGGTGATCACTCTGGAGGGCTGGGTAGAGATCATGTACTATGTAATGGATGCTCACTCCTTCTACAACTTCATCTACTTTATACTGCTCATCATCGTAAGTACACACACACACACGCAATACACACACGCAATGCATATGCACACACACA
>NW_025536686.1:12500-51626 GCF_020615455.1 Coregonus clupeaformis
CTCTCTCTCTCTCACCCCCCTCTGTGGACAGGAAACTGCTGTCAGTATGTTCCCAGACAGGATATGACATCATTACCAAATTAACGAGGGTCTGGAACACGACAAATGTCTTTCTCCGTCTCTGACACTTGTTTTTACTGGAAAACACCGACACACAACAGACAGATCTGTATCACTCACATCCACCCTGCTGGAGTGGAAAAAAAACACAGGGTTGCATCCCAAATGGCACCCTATTCCCTATATAGTGCACTACTTTTGACCAGGGCCCTATGAACCCTAATAAAAATAGTGCACTAAATAGGGAATAGGGTGCCATTTGGGACGCACGACAGCAAATAATTATTTGATAATTAATGTATAAATAGGCAAAAACCAGCTGATTGTCAAGCCAATAATATAGTAATGGAGGACAGCTAGGCTAACATTACTTATCCCTTTGCTAGCTAGCTAGCCAACTAAAAAGGCAAGCTAACACACAATCACATCAAGCAGCTGAAATGACAGCAAACTGTGTCGTTTTTTTGTTTGTTTTACCTTAGTTTCTGTTGCCAATTCTTTGGATATATCCATTATAATGATCCTGATAAAAGAATTTGCCTGGATCAGAGAAGCTGTCAGTCTTGTCACGTCACGTCATGTGCATGGCACAGTGGAGATCGCCCCCCAAGAAACTGCAACATGTTGCACAGGTCGGATAGGCACTCAGCGAGGCTTATATTAACCCCCGCTGTACCAAACCAAATGCTTGGCTAGTAGCACGGGGAAATATTGCCTTATATTAACCTCCTCGCTGTGCCAAACCAAATGCTTTGGCTAGTAGCACGGGGAAATATTGTCTTATATTACTACCCCCGCTGTACCAAACCAAATGCTTGGCTAGTAGCACGGGAAATATTGTCTTGCCGCTTTTTTCCAGGGATAATCTCCCCTGGGAAAAAAGCAGCAAGACAATATTTCCCCATTTATAAATTGACTGGCTGGGCTGTGGGACAGTAAATGCGCATTAATAAATTCCGAATGGACACTGTTAACTTGCATTACCCAGAGAATGCAGGGATTTTGGTGCTATAACTCCCTGCAACCAACGAATCAGCATTCAGGATCCAAACAACCCATTTTATAATATGGTAATATAGCATCTACTAACCCTTCATTCACTTCGCTCAACAGTCTTCAACACAGTAAAGTAGAATTCGGGATGACTTTCTAGCATTGCGACAGTGTACATATACAAAACATTAAGAACACCTGCTCTTTCCATGACATAGACTGACCAGGTGAATCCAGGTGAAAGCTATGATCCCATATTGACGTCACTTGTTAAATCCACTTCAATCAGTGTAGATGAAGGGAGGAGACAGGGTAAAGAAGGATTGTTCTTGCATGCGACAGTGTACATATAAATGGATGCTTTTACACATCTCCTTTGAACAACATAAGTATAGCCTGTATGCTCAGCAGATGCTTTGTCCAATTTTCATCCAATACATTTTACACTGTTACCCAACATTGCAGTCTTTTCCTAGCTTATTATGCAACAAGATGCTCTCTCTTTCACACGAATAAATATGTGTTTAATACATATCGAGTACAAGTACTTGGAATTATGCTTTCAAGGACGTGAATGACACATATCCTGTACATTTCATACAGCCTCTTTACAACATGTCTCAGTCTCAAAGTTATTACAAGAAGACGCTCTTATTTTCACAC
Organism: Coregonus clupeaformis; assembly: GCF_020615455.1. Lineage (NCBI taxonomy): Eukaryota > Metazoa > Chordata > Actinopteri > Salmoniformes > Salmonidae > Coregonus > Coregonus clupeaformis. The sequence continues at coordinate 14,217 of NW_025536686.1, forward strand.
AAATCTTTTGTACAACATGTCTCAGTCTCAATAGGTTATTATGCTGGGTAGATAAGATGTTCTCGTTTTCACACTAAGAGACAGACGAGTACCCTTCCATTAAGGCTTTGTCTCCACTCGAATTGAGAGAGGAGAGAAATCAGACAAGACAGACTGCAGGAAAGGTAGAGAGAGCGAAGGAGAGGGGGGAGAAGGAGAGAGAGAGGGAGAGGGAGGGGAATAAATCAGAGAGAGAGAGAGAGAGAGAGAGAGAGCGAGAGAGAGAGAGAGAGAGCGAGAGAGAGAGAGAGAGAGAGAGAGAGAGAGAGTTTTTATAAAAGCTTTATTTTATACTCAAGTGTTAACATAAATAATGGCACACTGCCTTTTCAGAAATGAAAACAAATGTAATTCCTAAATAAATAAAATAAAAATACAAAAGAACATATACATTCAACTCATTTCATCAACAAAAAATCGTTTCTCCTCCTCCACAAAACAAACCGCTCTTTCTTAAGCCCACTTCTCCTCAAACAATGGGAGATCTTTTACAGCTGAGAAGAACTCAAAATCCACTTTTATTCTTACTTTCACTAATCCTTTAAAAACACATCTTACATCCTGCCCATATCCCGTTTCTGTCTTATGTTTCCTACTCAGAAAAATTGACATCTTAGCTTGTCCCAAAATAAAATTTAACAGTTGACATTTTCTTTTCTCATGCTTACTATATTGAAACCCCAAAATAAAAACAGTGTTATTGAAAATCTCCCCTACAGCTGTAAACACAGACTCCAGCATTTCCAAGAGAGGTTTTATCCTCTCACACTCCCTAAAACAATGAAAAATAGTTTCTCTTATATTACAAAAAGGGCATCCATCTCCAACATCTGAGTTAATAACAGATACAAAAGCATTAACTGCAATGATGCCATGCAAAACCCTCCATTGCATATCCCCAGTACCCTTTTGTAACGGTGGCTTTGTACAGTGCTCTCCATGCTGGCTTTACCTTGTCATCAATGCCCAATTTTACCCTCCATGGAGTGTCTTTTCTATTTTTCAATTTATCTTTATTCAAAACCTTGACACACCCCCTATATAAGTCTTTCCCATTCACCTCATCCAAACCCACCTCTTCCAACCCTCTCAAATCCAGTAATAACACCTTTCTTTCTGACTCTGGGATATTGGGTGTAATCCCTAGTCTTGGAAATGAGACATTTTCATCTTGTACCTTCTTCTTGTGACTATTCAGCATACCCCACTCTTCTGCTGACAGAGCCTTCCTGCAGCTTCCCAGCAGTTGTCTGACAATCCTTTCCGACCTCACCCCCAAATGTTCAGCCACCCGTCTTCGATCCATTAAGGCGGTCTCAGCCATGGCCATTAACTGTTTTAAGGTGATGATTTGCCCTTCACCAGAATCTTGGAGAAATATGGAACAGCTGCAGTTGTACAATCCAGTCTTGCCCCATACACCAGAGGTTCCTCCAACAGCCAATGCACTGACTCCGCTGACGTTCGTCTGGACACCTTCATAATGCTCCACACCCTAAGAAAGCCTCTGTAAAACGGAGGTACTCCCTCCCTAGAAATATGGCTACTATCAACCAAAAATAAAGCTTTCTTTAAACCTAATCCCCCAACCTGCTGTAATACAAGACCTGCCACCCCTCTCCAAACCACATTTTCCGGTCCATAAAGCAACCTTTGAATAAACTGAAACTGGAAAGCAGCAGCCCTACTAGCAAGATGTACAAGACCTTGTCCCCCCTCCTCTTTTGACAAATACAAAACACTTTGTGGAACCCAGTGATATTTATCCCAAAATAAATCTACAATAATTGCCTGTATCTTAGCCAGAAGGCCAGATGGTGGCTCTAAAACTGACAACCGATGCCACAGTGCAGAGGCAATCACATTGTTAACTATAATAGTGCGCCCCCTATATGACATACGCGATAACAACCAACGCCATCTCCTCATCCTCCCTTCCACCATTTCAACCACCCCAATCCATTTTTTTTCCATTGTCCCCTCATCTCCTAGGTACACTCCAAGATACTTAAAACCTCCCTTACACCATTCCAGCCCCCCTGGCAAAGCCATGATCCCTCCAGACCATTCTCCAATCTGTAAAGCACAACTTTTTTCCCAATTTACCTTTGCAGAGGATATTCCCCTAAAACGATCAACCATTAGACTCAAACTATCCACCTCCGCTTGATTTTTCACTAAAACAACTACATCATCAGCATAGGCTGAGAGACGAATAGGAGGAATATCCTCTGAAAGGTACACCCCTTCAATGCGACTTCTAATGCTATTTAGTAGTGGCTCTATAGCAATGGCATATAACATTCCGGACAAAGAACATCCCTGCCTAATACCTCTACACACTTTAAAAGGAGCACTCAAACCACCGTTAACTTTCAATACACTTTCAATGTCACCATATATCACCTTTATCATGGCAATAAAACCAGAGCTGAACCCAAACGCCTCAAAAGTGTGCCATAAGTATTGATGTTCAACTCGGTCAAATGCCTTTTCCTGATCAATTGAAATTAGACCAGCATCCATCCCAATAGCCCTAGAGACGTCCAAAAAATCACGAATCAGAGAAATGTTATCCCCTATCTGCCTGCCGGGAACACAGTAGGACTGGTCCGTATGTATGATTTCCCCCATCACCTCCCTCAGCCTGTTGGACAAAGCCTTTGACAGGATCTTATAATCAGTGCACAATAGAGCCACCGGCCTCCAGTTCTTCACCTCCCTAGGGTCACCCTTTTTGGGCAGTAGGGTGAGGACAGCCCTTCTGCAGTTTATTGGTAGTAACCCTCCGGTTAAACTATCATTAACTACTGCTAGCCAATCCTCTCCCAACATAGCCCAAAAATACTTTAAAAAGTCAACGGGAAGCCCATCAATGCCTGGTGCCCTTCCATTTTCCATGCCTTTTAATGCAGTGTTTAGCTCCTGCAAAGACAATGGTTGCTCTAGCTCAACCTGAGCTTCTGCAGCCACCTGTGGGAGCCCATCAAGGAACTGCTGTGTCACTGTTTTATCCTCTTTGTACTCACACTTGTAGAGATCAGCATAGAACTCTACTGCCCTCTTTCTAATTTCACTAGGGCTAGTGAGCTCCTGTCCAACAGCTGATTTGAGACAATTAATACTTTTTCTTTGTCCATTCTTTTTCCCTAAACCAAAGAAAAATTTGGATGAGGCATCCATTTAAGAGATTCCCTGAAACTTACTTCTCACCAATGCCCCCTGTGCTCTGATACCCAGCAGGTCTGCCAATGCAGCTTTTTTCCTCTTGAGGGCCTGAGTATGGCCTCGATCTCCTGTGGTCTCAACCAACGTCATGAGTTCCACTATTTCAGTCTCTAGGGCTTTCAATGATCTGGTGATTTCCTTGGTGACATTCCTCGTGTATTGATTACATAATTGTTGAATCTGGATTTTCCCTATATCCCACCACTGTTGAAGGAATACAAAACTGGCCTTTTGAGACCTCCACCTCTCCCAGAAAAAAACTAAAACATTTCCTGAAGTGAGCATCGCTCAATAAAGTTATATTAAAATGCCAATATGCGCTTTTTGGGTTTTACATCGTTAATGAACACCACCTCTGTTATTAAACAATGATCAGAAAATCCCCTGGGGTTATCACACTTGATTTACAGACCTGAGATTGATGCTCAAAACAATAAAACCTATCTAACCTGGCCATAGAGATGGTGTTCTCTCTCACATGCTCCCAGGTGTACTGTCTCGTGCCTCCATGTTGACTCCGCCAAATATCACACAGTTCATGTGTTACAATGAGGCGTTTTAAAAAAGTCCTTGAGGCTATATGAGGTTCTTTGTGATTTCTATCTAAATCACTGACTGTGCAGTTAAAATCCCCAGCAATAAATAAATAATCTTCATTATTACATTTCTCAATGGTATTTTATAATGTCTCTAAAAAACATACCCTCTCAACTGCACCCACTGGGGGCATATACATTTATCAGACACATAGTGATGTTTTCATACCTTGCTCTAACTTTTAATAACCTCCCCTCAACTACCTCTTCAACCTCATATGACAAAGGCAAAAACCCTTTTGAGAACAAGATGGCCACACCCCCACTTTTGAGTTTTTATGACTACACACCACTGCCCCCCCACACTCCTGTTGCCACATAACTTCATGTTCCAAATTACTATGCGTTTCTTGTAGAAAATGCTATGTCACTTCCTTTCCCCTAATTAACTCATACACTATGGCTCTTTTTTAACGTCTCTCGCCCCATTTACGTTTAAAGAAGAAATCTTAAAACTGCTCATGGATGGAAAAAAATACAGAGGAAGACACAGAAACCACATCTCTTTACAGAGTTAAGGCTGCGACTGAACTCTTTCATTTTCTTAGAATTTACATAACTTATCACTCTCGTGACCACTTTCTTGAGTCTAGCAATTTCAGGGCTTGTCAAACCTCCCCCTGTTATTTTTGACATCAGAAACTTTGCTGATTCAATAAACAATTCACTTTCAGGGAAAAAAATCTGTTACATTATAATCCTGCATATATTTCTTCCCTTTTGTCAACTTCAGAAACTGACGTACTTCTCAATCCCATACCTCCCTTCCACCCCATTTATCTCACTATTTTGTTGTGACGCATCAGATGGCTCACTCTCGCTATCCTCCCCAGAAGAAAAACTCCACCATCTCTACAACCTGTTTATCTTCAACTGATTTATCAATCTCTACCTTCCTCTTGGAATTAGACCCTTCACCACCCCTTACATTCTTCCTCTTACTCCTCGGTACTTTGAAAACAGCTGCTTCCTTTTCCATTATTTCAATCTCCTCTTGACCTCCAATTTCATTTTCCAGCACCACCTCAGTGACCGCAGTCGCAATCTCACCGACTTTGTTCTGATCTACCACCATTGCCCCCTTATCCACACTGCCTTCCTCTCCTACTTTTCCTACCACATCTGCCCACCTCCTCCCTTCCCCAGCACCCGCACCCGCACCCTTAGCATGTTCATCCCTTCGCGGTGGTGCATTAGCTGCACCAACACTAGAGCTGCTACCAGAATCTGCGCGCTCATTCTCGGGACAATTACGCACCAAATGCCCCTCTCTTCCACAGCCAAAGCATTTCATTGATTCAGTAGAAGCGTAGAAGACATAATCAAATCCATCAATCTTAAAACTGAATGCTAAATTCAGTTCATCAATGTCCTTTTTTTAAATCATATGCACTTGTTTCCTATGAAACACGACATGTTTCAGCAACGGAGATTTGCATCCAAAAAGAACCTTCTTTATTGTAGATACAATTTGACCATGACGAGATAACTCTCACTCCAACACTTCATCTCTAACAAATGGTGGCACGTTAGAAAGTATAACTTTCTTTGCCGGATTCATAAGCGGAAATACCGGCGTCTGCGTCTCCCTCAACACAACACCACTCTCAACTATCATATTCACCTTTTCAATGGAATCTAAAAATATCACTACAGCGCTATTCATCCTTGAGGCTGATTTGATGCTATCATACCCAATGATAGCACCCACTGCCAAGCTACATTCTTCCACTGAACACCCGGCCGCAGCAGGAATCTTTACTCCATGTCGCCGACTAAGTTTTTCAAACTCCAAACTTCCGCGAGTGGCCATTGCAACCAGCCTCACCCGCTGGTTGTGCCCTCGCAAAAAACAACCTCAACAATCCCACCACCCCTATACGTGCTTAGTGATAGTTAGACAAGATAACCTTATAACAACTAAACTAATCAATATAAATATATACACACCAAAACCCAATAGAGTGAAAAAAAATCCAGTCGCTCTCACAATCACTCCTGCTTCACGACTCACTCCCAGCATGCACTCCAACGAGAGAGAGAGAGAGAGAGAGAGAGAGAGAGAGAGAGAGAGAGAGAGAGAGAGAGAGAGAGAGAGAGAGAGAGAGAGAGAGAGAGAGAGAATTGAGAGGGGGGGGGAGAAAGAGACGGACAGGATTGAGAGGGAGGGGGGAGAGAGAGAGGGGAGAGAGGGGACAATCACTGAAAGGAACAATCATCAACACACTGTGAAGTATCTGTATTATAAAAGCACTGACGATCGCTACAGTGTGAAGTGGAAGCACAACAAGTGGATCAGGGCAATCATATGGGTGTGGAAATCAGAAACACACACACAGTAGGCTATACAGTATACACCCACCAACATACACACACAGTCGTACCCAAGGTTACAGAGTACTGTGTTTACAATACAAACAGCCTCCACTTAACACACATACTCTCCACTCCTGTTGTCACGAAGCTTCTGTATAAATATTTGATCATCTATCGTCCCCTCTCTTGCTCTGATCGTTGTGGGGTCCCCCTACTTTCCTTTGAGTCCTGAGCATACAGAATTGGCGTGGAAACAAACTATTGAATCCACAGCCCCAGGAAGCTCTGGTTTAGATCAATTGCAAACATAGAGAGAACAGAGAGGGACGGAGAAATAAAGTGAGAGAGAATGGAAGAAACAGAAAGAGAGGGGGTGGGAGAAAGAAAGAGAGAGATGGGGGAGAGAGAGGAGATAGCGTGCAGAGAGAGAAAGAGAGAGAGAGAAGAAGCAGAGAGAGAAAGAAGGAAGAGAGAGAGGGGGGGAGTATGAGAGAAATACGAGTGTGTGTGAGAACAAGGACTGGTCCAGAGAGCTAAACCAATCATGAAGGAGAAACAGAGAGGAGAATACCACTTTCCCGAAGCAGATCCTTTGTTTGCTCTCCGCAGGGCAACTTAACTGATTCCAGCGGCTGACCCAAATCATTGCCGGTGGAGGAGAGGCACTCGGAGCGGCCTGCTGGTTCGACTTAAGAGGCGTGCACACCACCCACCGCTTCCAAGTATATTACTTGCTAATGTTCAGTCTTTGGATAACAAGGTCGACAAGTTCAGGGCAAGGATTTCTTTCCAGAGAGACATCAGGGCCTATAACATACTTTGTTTCACAGAAACATGGCTCTCTTGGGATATTCTGTCGAAATCGGTCCAGCCAGATGGGTTGTCAGTTCATCGCGCAGACAGAAATAAATATCTCTCCGGGAAGCAGAAGGGCGGAAGTGTGTGTTTCATGATTAACGACTCATTGTGTAATTGCAGTAACATACAGGAACTCAAGTCCTTTTGTTCACCCGACCTAGAATACCTCACAATCAAATGCCGACCGTATTATCTCCCAAGAGAATTTTCTTCGGTTATAGTCACGGCCGTGTATATCCCCTCTCAAGCCGATACCACGACGGCCCTCAAGGAACTTCACTGGACGTTATGCAAACTGGAAACCACATATCCTGAGGCTGCATTCATTGTAGCCGTGGATTTTAACAAAGCAAATTTGAGGACTAGGCTACCGAAGTTCTATCAACATATCGATTGTTGTACACAGGCTGCTAAAATTCTCGACCATTGCTCTTCGAACTTCCGGGATGGTTATAAGGCCCTCCCCCGCCCTTCTTTTGGCAAATCTGACCACGACTCCATTTTGCTCCTCCCTTCCTATAGGCAGAAACTCAAACAGGAAGTACCTGTGCTAAGGACTATTCAATGCTGGTCTGACCAATCGGAATCCCCGCTTCAAGATTGTTTTGATCAAAAGGACTGGGATATGTTTCGGGTAGCTTGCGAAAATAATTTAGACAAATACACTGAAACAGTGACTGAGTTTATCAGGAAGTGTATAGGAAATGTTGTACCCACTGTGACTATTAAAACCTACCCTAACCAGAAACCGTGGATAGATGGCAGCATTTGCGCAAAACTGAAAGCGCGAACCACCGCATTTAACCATGGCAAGGTGACTGGGAATATGGCAGAATACAAACAGTGTAGCTACTCACTCCGTAAGGCAATTAAACAGGCAAAACATCAGTATAGAGACAAAGTGGAGTCACAATTCAACGGCTCAGACACAAGACGTATGTGGCAGGGTCTACAGACAATCACGGACTACAAAAGGAAAACCAGCCACTTCGCCGACACCGACGTCTTGCTTCTGGACAAGCTAAACACCTTCTTCGCCAGCTTTGAGGATAACACAGCGCCACCGACGCAGCCCACGCCCCCAGGTTGTGAAGTTAGGAAACAACATATCCACTTTGCTGATCCTCAACACTGGGGCCCCTCAAGGGTGCGTGCTCGGGCCCCTCAAGGTTGCATGCTCAGCCCCCTCCTGTACTCCCTGTTCACCCATGACTGCGTGGCCAAGCACGCCTCCAACTCAACAATGACGAGACAGCCTACAGGGAGGAGGTGAGGGCTCTGGGAGTGTGGTGCCAGGAAAATAACCTCTCACTCAACGTTAACAAAACAAAGGAGATGATGCAGATGCTAAGCTACAGGACTGTTTTGCTAGCACAGACTGGAACATGTTCCGGGATTCTTCAGATAGCATTGAGGAGTACACCACATCAGTCACTGGCTTCATCAATAAGTGCATCAATGATGTCGTCCCCACAGTGACCGTACGTACATACCCCAACCAGAAGCCATGGATTACAGGAAACATCCGCACTGAGCTAAAGGGTAGAGCTGCCGCTTTCAAGGAGCGGGACTCTAACCCGGACGCTTATAAGAAATCCCGCTATGCCCTCCGACGAACCATCAAACAGGCAAAGAGTCAATACAGGACTAAGATTGAATCGTACTACACCGGCTCTGACGCTCGTCAGATGTGGCAGGGCTTGAAAACTATTACAGACTACAAAGGGAAGCACAGCCGCGAGCTGCCCAGTGACACAAGCCTACCAGACGAGCTAAACCACTTCTATGCTCGCTTCGAGGCAAGCAACACAGAAGCATGCATGAGAGCACCAGCTGTTCCGGATGACTATGTGATCACACTCTCCGTAGCCGATGTGAGTAAGACTTTTAAGCAGGTCAACATTCACAAGGCCGCAGGGCCAGACGGATTACCAGGACGTGTACTCCGAGCATGTGCTGACCAACTGGCAAGTGTCTTCACTGATATTTTCAACATGTCCCTGCCTGAGTCTGTAATACAAACATGTTTCAAGCAGACCACCATAGTCCCTGTGCCCAAGGACACTAAGATAACCTGCCTAAATGACTACCGACCCGTAGCACTGACGTCTGTAGCCATTATCCCAGAAACCCTAGACCCACTCCAATTTGCATACCGCCCCAACAGATCCACAGTTGATGCAATCTCTATTGCACTCCACACTGCCCTTTCCCACCTGGACAAGAGGAACACCTATGTGAGAATGCTATTCATTGACTACAGCTCAGCATTCAACACCATAGTGCCCTCAAAGCTCATCACTAAGCTAAGGATCCTGGGACTAAACACCTCCCTCTGCAACTGGATCCTGGACTTCCTGACGGGCCACCCCCCAGGTGGTAAGGGTAGGTAACAACACATCTGCCACGATGATCCTCAACACGGGGGCTCCTCAGGGGTGCGTGCTCAGTCCCCTCCTGTACTCCCTGTTCACCCATGACTGCATGGCCAGTCACGACTGCAACACCATCTTTAAGTTTGCCGACGACATAACAGTGGTAGGCCTGATCACCGACAATGATGAGACAGCCTATAGGGAGGAGGGTCAGAGACCTGGCCGTGTGGTGCCAGGATAACAAACTCTCCCTCAACATGACCAAGACAAAGGAGATGATTGTGGACTACAGGAAAAAAATGAGGACTGAGCACGCCCCCCATTCTCATCGACGGGGCTGTAGTGGAACAGGTTGAGAGCTTCAAGTTCCTTGGTGTCCACATCACCAACAAACTATCATGGTCCAAACACACCAAGACAGTCGTGAAGAGGGCACGACAAAGCCTATTGCCCTCAGGAGACTGAAACGATTTGGCATGGGTCCTCAGATCCTCAAAAAATTATACAGCTGCACCATTGAGAGCATCCTGACTGGTTGCATCACCACCTGGTATGGCAACTGCTTGGCCTCCGACCGCAAGGCACTACAGAGGGTAGTGCGTACGGCCCAGTACATCACTGGGGCCAAGCTTCCTGCCATCCAGGACCTCTGTACCAGGCGGTGTCAGAGGAAGGCCCTCAAAATTGTCAAAGACTCCAGCCACCCTAGTCATAGACTGTTCTCTCTGCTACCGCACGGCAAGCGGTACCGGAGTGCCAAGTCTAGGTCCAAAAGACTTCTCAACAGCTTCTACCCCCAAGCCATAAGACTCCTGAACAGCTAATCATGGCTACCCGGACTATTTGCACAGACCCTCTTCAACCTCAGGAGGCTGAAGAAATCTGGCTTGGAACCTAAAACCATCACAAACTTTTACAGATGCACATTTGAGAGTGCCCTGTCGGGCTGTATCACCGTCTGCTTTTTCTGTCTCTCTCTGTCCTCTCTCTATGTTCTCGCCCTCTCTCTCTCTCTCATCTCTCTGCCCCTCTCTCCCTCTCTCTCTCTCTCTATGTTCTCTCCCTCTTTCTCTCTCTCATCTCTCTGCCCCTCTCTCCCTCTCTCTCTCTATGTTCTCTCCCTCTCTCTCTCTTCTCTCTGCCCCTCTCTCCCTCTCTCTCTCTCTATGTTCTCTCCCTCTCTCTCTCTCATCTCTCTGCCCCTCTCTCCCTCTCTCTCTCTCTATGTTCTCTCCCTCTCTCTCTCTCTATGTTCTCTCTCTGAGCTTTTCCTTGTCTCTTACTCTATCCTTTCTCCTTTCCTCTCTCTCTCTCTCTCTCTCTCTCTCTCTCTCTCTCTCTCTCTCTCTCTCGCTCTCTCTCTCTCGCTCTCTCTCTCTCGCTCTCTCTCTCTCTCGCTCTCTCTCTCTCGCTCTCTCTCTCTCTCTCTCTCTCTCTCTCTTTCGACACTCTAAAGGATGGCAACAGAGGATGTCTCTGTGGTGTCTCTCTAGGCTTTCTAAGATTTAAAAGATTATCTTTCTCATCTTTTATTTATCAGGATGACAACTGCTGTTTCGATGTAGTGTTCTCTGAGTCGTCCTACTGTAGTCTTCCAACAGCTGTTTCTGTGTAGTGTTCTCTGAGTCGTCCTACTGTAGTCTTCCAACAGCTGTTTCTGTGTAGTGTTCTCTGAGTTGTCCTACTGTAGTCTTCCAACAGCTGTTTCTGTGTAGTGTTCTCTGAGTCGTCCTACTGTAGTCTTCCAACAGCTGTTCCTGTGTAGTGTTCTGAGTCTTCCTACTGTAGTCTTCCAACAGCTGTTTCTGTGTAGTGTTCTCTGAGTCATCCTACTGTAGTCTTCCAACAGCTGTTCCTGTGTAGTGTTCTGAGTCGTCCTACTGTAGTCTTCCAACAGCTGTACTATGTAGTGTTCTGAGTCGTCCTACTGTAGTCTTCCAACAGCTGTACTATGTAGTGTTCTGAGTCGTCCTACTGTAGTCTTCCAACAGCTGTTTCTGTGTAGTGTTCTCTGAGTCATCCTACTGTAGTCTTCCAACAGCTGTTTCTGTGTAGTGTTCTCTGAGTCGTCCCTACTGTAGTCTTCCAACAGCTGTTCCTGTGTAGTGTTCTGAGTCGTCCTACTGTAGTCTTCCAACAGCTGTTTCTGTGTAGTGTTCTCTGAGTCGTCCTACTTTAGTCTTCCAACAGCTGTTTCTGTGTAGTGTTCTCTGAGTCGTCCTACTGTAGTCTTCCAACAGCTGTTTCTGTGTAGTGTTCTCTGAGTCGTCCTACTGTAGTCTTCCAACAGCTGTTTCTGTGTAGTGTTCTGAGTCGTCCTACTGTAGTCTTCCAACAGCTGTACTATGTAGTGTTCTCTGAGTCGTCCTACTGTAGTCTTCCAACAGCTGTTTCTGTGTAGTGTTCTGAGTCGTCCTACTGTAGTCTTTCAACAGCTGTTTCTGTGTACTGTTCTCTGAGTCGTACTACTGTAGTCTTTCAACAGCTGTTTCTGTGTAGTGTTCTGAGTCGTCCTACTGTAGTCTTCCAACAGCTGTTTCTGTGTAGTGTTCTGAGTCGTCCTACTGTAGTCTTCCAACAGCTGTACTATGTAGTGTTCTGAGTCGTCCTACTGTAGTCTTCCAACAGCTGTTTCTGTGTAGTGTTCTGAGTCGTTCTACTGTAGTCTTTCAACAGCTGTTTCTGTGTAGTGTTCTGAGTCGTCCTACTGTAGTCTACCAACAGTTGTTTCTATGTAGTGTTCTCTGAGTCTTTCTACTGTAGTCTTCCAACAGCTGTTTCTGTGTAGTGTTCTGAGTCGTCCTACTGTAGTCTTTCAACAGCTGTTTCTGTGTAGTGTTCTCTGAGTCGTACTACTGTAGTCTTTCAACAGCTGTTTCTGTGTAGTGTTCTGAGTCGTTCTACTGTAGTCTTCCAACAGCTGTTTCTGTGTAGTGTTCTGAGTCGTCCTACTGTAGTCTTCCAACAGCTGTACTATGTAGTGTTCTCTGAGTCGTCCTACTGTAGTCTTCCAACAGCTGTTTCTGTGTAGTGTTCTGAGTCGTTCTACTGTAGTCTTTCAACAGCTGTTTCTGTGTAGTGTTCTGAGTCGTCCTACTGTAGTCTACCAACAGTTGTTTCTATGTAGTGTTCTCTGAGTCTTTCTACTGTAGTCTTCCAACTTGTCAAACGTGCTCTGTTCACACTTTTTCAACACAGCACACACACTCACATTTGCACATCGCTGTAGATTTCAGCCTGCATTTGTCTGTTCTCGGTGTTGGAATTCAAACCTTATATGGCTTTCAGATGCCTGGTATAACTGTGTTTTTCAACTTTTTGATTGTCCTTTAGCACCCTAGCTACACTCTGTGTATGTTTTTGCTTGTCCACCCCCCCAGATAGGTTATTTCTTTATGATCAACCACTGTTTGATCATCATCGCCACCCAGTTCAGAGAGACTAAAGCAGTCCTCACCTACTCAAACTCTGTGTTTCATTATGGTTGTCCCAAACTCTATGTTTGTCTTTGCTCGCCCAACAGATTGGTTATTTCTTCATGATATCAACCTCTGTCTCGTGGTCAAGCCGTGTTGACTTGCTCCTGCTCTAACTCTGTGTATTTCCATGGCTGTTCATGAAAGAGTCCCTAACTCTGTGTATATTCCTGTTTGCCCAACAGATTGGTTCTTTCTTCATGATCAACCTCTGCCTGGTGGTGATCGCCACCCAGTTCAGTGAGACGAAGCAGCGGGAGCACCAGCTGATGCAGGAGCAGAGAGCCCAGGCCCACTCCTCCTCTACTCTAGCCAGCATGACTGAGCCCTCGGCAGGCTGCTATGAGTCAGTCTTCCAGCTGGTCTGCCACGTCCTCCGCAAGGCCCGCAGGTATGGAGTATGGAGGCACATTCATACCAAAAAAAACACATTGAAATACTAAGAGATACTAAGATGAGAAGTATATATTATATGTAATGATCAAATAGTTTAAATAATTATAAATAATGAATAAAGTAGTCATATCGCAGGTATGGAGGCAGATTCATGCCAAAATAAATGTGAATATTTATATTTATATAATTGATTTGATATGATGTTATGTGCTTCTTAACATGAGAATGTCAAGTTGAAATAACTAGAAAATCCCCAAATAAATGTTTATTTTGAGAATAAAACAAACAAAAATAAAACATTGAACAAAAAAAACATTGGCCTTCACCAGAGTGCATTGCTTTTCCCTTTAATGTTTCAATGTTTCAATTTCTTTTGGCATGAATGTGCTTCTATACACAGGAGGTCCATGGCGCTCTGTAACCGACTGTTGGGGAGGCCCAAGGAGGTGAAAGGAGCAGGGAGAAGCAGAGGAGGAGGAGGAGAGAAGACTAACGTGAATGGAGGAGGAAGAGGAGGAGGTGGAGAGAGTAGAGGGCTGCACAGACAGGGTGAGTGGCGAAGAGGGGGAGAGAGAGCGATGGAGGGTGGTTAGATTGGGAGTATGTAATATCGTTGCATAATTTGGAGGTTATGACATTCATAGGACACAGACTGGAAACAATAGATTGATTAATTAAAATATGAATTTGTGATGTCCTTCTAATTTTCTAAGGTTATGACATTCAACAGATGAGTACAGAGAGAGAATCGTTGGACGTCATTCCCTTATTTGATCTTCAAAGTTCCCATTTTAACCCTTTCAGCGGTCCACTGTCCCCACCACACCAAGCCCGACCATGCCTCCCCAGGCGACTCCATTGCCCTCACTGTCGCCCCCGCCACCGACGGCTGCCCTCATTGTACCGTGGCCCTGTCAATCAGCGACGGGGAGGGACCTGCCGGCAGCCTGGCCAATGAGGAGGCGGAGGAAGGAGCTTTGGAGGAGACAGACGGGGAGTGCAGCCAATGTGGCGCCGGGAAGGAGGAAGTGAAAGGCGGGGCTGCCGCTAAAGATTCTGGGGGATGTAGGCGGGGGTGTGGGGAGCTGTGGGATGAGACGAGGTTGAAGTTGTTGGGGATCGTGGAGAGCAAGTACTTCAATAGAGGAATTATGATCGCTATCCTCATCAATACCATCAGTATGGGCATCGAACACCACAATCAAGTATGGATACTCTGTCTATCTTTCTCTATCCATCTCTGTCTGTCTGGCTCTCTCTCTCTTTCTTTCTCTCTCTATCATTCTCTCTCTCTCCCTCGCTCTTCTTCTTTTCTCTTTGTCTTTCCCTCTATTTATTCTGTCTTTTTCTATCTGCCTCATGTCCACCACTTTTCTCCCTGTCTCTTCTTTTAGTCTGCATGTGTGAACCACTCTGTCTTTCACCATCACTTTCCTCCTCTCTCCATATCCAGAATCCATATAGTGACCTTTCATTGACCCCTCTATGAAAAGGTCACAGTAGAACACAGTGAAATATTAACCTCCACTTTATAGTACATCCATAATGCAACAAATACACACATATTTCTCCAGTCTCTCTCTCTCTCACTCCACATCCCTCGTTCTTTGTCTCTCCCTCACTCCACATCACTTGCTCTTTCTCTCTCACCACCTCCAACTCCGTCATCCACCCACTCTGTTCTTCCACCGCGGCAACAGAGAAATGTCTCTCATCTCAGAGAATGCTAAAGATAGAGAGAGAGGATAATTAAGGAGAGAGAGGTGGTCCTTTGGGAGAAGGACTGTCTATGGTTACACACCCTTTCACACACAAACATACGGACACACACACGGACAAACACATGGACACACACACACACACACATACACACGGACAGTAGGACTGTCTATGGTTACACAGCCTTTCTTCCAAGTGCTATGGTTTGACACACACATACAAACACAAACACACACACTAGCACACATACACTAGCACACACACATGGACAAATGCATCCACACACTCACACACACACACACACACAGACAGACACACTCCGTCCTCATTTACTCTCAGAGAGGTGAACATTTCACCTCCCAAATGCCGGATCAGAGGCGTCATCAGTGATGTCATCATAGGACAAATCTGTGTTAGGGATCGTGATTAGGTGGCAACCACAACACAGACACATTTAGCCAGACAGATTTACCATACATGAACGTGTGTGTGTGTGTGTGTGTCTAGAGAGAGAAAGAGGGACAGAGAAATCGAGAGAGAAAAAAAAGAGAGAAATTGTGCCACCACTCCGTGGCCTTTTGACTGATCGATGCAGGCCTATCAATCACAGGGAGAGGGAGGAAAAGAAAGAGAGGGAGGGAGGGGAAGAAAGAGAGAGGGTGGGGATAGAAAGAAAGAGGGTGTGCGTGTATAAAGCAATGTACAAAGATCTCTCTCTTCTCTCTCTCTCTCTCTCTCTCTCTCTCTCTCTCTCTCTCTCTCTCTCTCTCTCTCTCTCTCTCTCTCTCTCTCTCTCTCTCTCTCTCTCTCACCCTCCACCAGCCTGAGGAACTAACCAATGTGTTGGAGATCTGTAACATAGTATTCACTAGTATGTTTGCCATGGAGATGATTCTGAAGATAACAGCGTCCGGATGTTTCAGCTATCTGAGAAACCCCTACAACGTGTTCGACGGTGTCATCGTCATTATCAGGTGGAAGGAATATCATCCAAATCTTTTGAACAATATAATCCCAATATTCAAACCAATCTATACCAAAATACAGGGGCGCAACTTTGGTTTTAGAAATGAGGGAGATGTCACATATTTATTTAAATTATTTTGGGGGGCAGATAAACACTCCAAACAGCGTACCCGACCCTTGGAGGCATCCACATGGTCCTAAAGCACACCGTGCCTCGCTTTGTATCACATTCCAATGATAAAACTTGGGGGGACAAAGTGAAAGTTGCGCCCCTGCTGAAATATGTTGAAATGTGCTGAAATATGTTGAAATGTGTTGAAATTCTAGATTGAGTCTGTTAATTCTCAAAGAAAGTCAAATCACTAAACCTTGTCTCCCCATCCCCTCTTCATCCCTCCCCCCATCACTCCCTCCCCCATCCCTCCCTCCCCTGCCCTCCCTCTCTCCAGTGTGTGTGAGATCATCGGCCAGTCTGATGGAGGTCTGTCCATATTGAGGACCTTCAGACTCCTTCGTGTCCTAAAGCTAGTAAGGTTCATGCCCGCGCTGCGCAGACAGCTAGTGGTCCTGATGAAGACCATGGATAATGTGGCTACCTTCTGTATGCTGTTGATGCTGTTTATCTTTATATTCAGGTACACACACACACGCAGGGACGTACACACACACAAAGGGACGTACACACACACACACGCACACACACACACACACACACACAGGGACACACACACACACACAGGGACGTAAACACACACACACACACACGCAGGGGACGTACACACACACACACACAGGGACGTACACACACACACACAGGGACGATACACACACACACACACACAGGGACGTACACACACACACACACACACACAGAGACGTACACACACACACAGGGACGTACACACACACACACGCACACACACACACACACACACACACACACACACACACACACACACACAGGAACGTACACACACACACACACACAGGGACGTACACGCACACACAGGGACGTACACACACGCAGGGACGTACACACACACACACACACGCAGGGACGTACACACACACACACACGCAGGGACGTACACACACACACACACACGCAGGGACGTACACACACACACACACGCAGGGACGTACACGCACACACACGCAGGGACGCATACACACACACACACACACACGCAGGGACGTACACACACACACACACACACACACGACTTTGTACACATCTACACTACCAGTCAAAAGTTTGGACACACCTACTCATTCAAGGGTTTTTCTTTATTTGTACTATTTTTTACATTGTAGAATAATAGTGAAGACATCAAAACTATGAAATAACACAAATGGAATCATTTAGTAACCAAAAAGTGTTAAACAAATCAAAATATATTTGATATTTGTGATTCTTCAAATAGCCACCCTTTACCTTGCCAGCTTTGCACACTCTTGGCATTCTCTCAACCAGCTTCATGAGGTAGTCACCTGAAATGCATTTCAATTAACAGGTGTGCCTTCTTAAAAGTTAATTTGTGGAATTTATTTCCGTCATAATGCGTTTGAGCCAATCAGTTGTGTTGTGACAAGGTAGGGGGTATACAGAAAATAGCCCTATTTGGTGAAAGACCAAGTCCATATTATGGCAAGAACAGCTCAAATGAGCAAAGAGAAACGACAGTCCATCATTACTTTAAGACATGAAGGTCATTCAATACGGAACATTTCAAGAACTTTGAAAGTTTCGTCATGTGCAGTTGCAAAAACCATCAAGCGCTATCATGAAACTGGCTCTCATGAGGACCGCCACAGGAATGGTAGACCCAGAGTTACCTCTGCTGCAGAGGATAAGTTCATTAGAGTTGCCAGCCTCAGAAATTGCTGCCCAAATACATGCTTCACACAGTTCAAGTCACAGACACATCTCAACATCAACTGTTCAGAGGGAACTATGTAATAAGGCCTTCATGGTCGAATTGCTGCAAAGAAACCACTACTAAAGGATACCAATAAGAAGAAGAGACCTGCTTGGTTCAAGAAACACGAGCAATGGACATTAAAATGGTGGGATTCGTCCTTTGGTCTGGAGTCCAAATTGGAGATTTTTGGTTCAAACCGCCATGTCTTTGTGAGATGCGGTGTAATGAACGGATGATCTCCGCATGTGTAGTTCCCACCGTAAAGCATGGAGGAGGTGTTATGGTGTGGGGGTGCTTTGCTGGTGACACTGTCTGTGATTTATTTAGAATTCAAGGCACACTTAACCAGCATGGCTACCACAGCATTCTGCAGCGATACGCCATCCCATCTGGTTTGGGCTTAGTGGGACTATCATTTGTTTTTCAACAGGACAATGACCTAACACACCTCCAGGCTGTGTAAGGGCTATTTTACCAAGAAGGAGAGAGATGGAGTGCTGCATCAGATGACCTGGCCTCCACAATTCCCCGACCAGAACCCAGTTGAGATGGTTTGGGATGAGTCAGACGGCAGAGTGAAGGGAAAAGCAGCCAACAATTGCTCAGCATATGTGGGAACTCCTTCAAGACTGTATGAAAAGCATTCCAGGTGAAGCTGGTTGAGAGAATGCCAAGAGTGTGCAAAGCTGTCATCTGTAGCTCAATTGGTAGAGCATGGCGCTTTGTAACGCCAGGGTAGTGGGTTCGATCCCCGGGACCACCCATATGTAAAAATGTATGCGCACATGACTGTAAGTCGCTGGATAAAAGCATCTGCTAAATGGCATATTATTATTATTATTAAGGAAAAGGGTGGCTATTTCAAGAATCTCAAATATAAAATATATTTTGATTTATTTATCACTTTTTTGGTTGCTACAAGATTCCCATATGTGTTATTTCATAGTTTTGATGTCTTCACTATTATTCTACCATGTAGATAAAAATAAAGAAAAACACTTGAATGAGTAGGTGTGTCCGAACCTTTGACTGGTACTGTATACAGTGGGGGAAAAAAGTGTTTAGTCAGCCACCAATTGTGCAAGTTCTCCCACTTAAAAAGATGGGAGAGGCCTGTAATTTTCATCATAGGTACACGTCGACTATGACAGTCAAAATGAGAAAAAAAAATCCAGAAAATCACATTGTAGGATTTTTAATGAATTTATTTGCAAATTATGGTGGAAAATAAGTATTTGGTCAATAACAAAAGTTTCTCAATACTTTGTTATATACCCTTTGTTGACAATGACACAGGTCAAACGTTTTCTATAAGTCTTCACAAGGTTTTCACACACTGTTGCTGGTATTTTGGCCCATTCCTCCATGCAGATCTCCTCTAGAGCAGTGATGTTTTGGGGCTGTCGCTGGGCAACATGGACTTTCAACTCCCTCCAAAGATTTTCTATGGGTTTGAGATCTCCACTCCAGGACCTGAAATGCTTCTTACGAAGCCACTCCTTCGTTGCCAGGCGGTGTGTTTGGGATCATTGTCATGCTGAAAGACCCAGCCACGTTTCATCTTCAATGCCCTTGCTGATGGAAGGAGGTTTTCACTCAAAATCTCACGATACATGGCCCCATTCATTCTTTCCTTTACACGGATCAGTCGTCCTGGTCCCTTTGCAGAAAAAACAGCTCCAAAGCATGATGTTTCCACCCCCATGCTTCACAGTAGGTATGGTGTTCTTTGGATGCAACTCAGCATTCTTTGTCCTCCAAACACGACGAGTTGAGTTTTTACCAAAAAAGTTCTATTTTGGTTTCATCTGACCATATGACATTCTCCCAATCCTCTTCTGGATCATCCAAATGCACTCTAGCAAACTTCAGACGGGCCTGGACATGTACTGGCTTAAGCAGGGACACGTCTGGCACTGCAGGATTTGAGTCCCTGGCGGCGTAGTGTGTTACTGATGGTAGGCTTTGTTACTTTGGTCCCAGCTCTCTGCAGGTCATTCACTAGGTCCCCCGTGTGGTTCTGGGATTTTTGCTCACCGTTCTTGTGATCATTTTGACCCCACGGGGTGAGATCTTCGCATGGAGCCCCAGATCGAGGGAGATTATCAGTGGTCTTGTATGTCTTCCATTTCCTAATAATTGCTCCCACAGTTGATTTCTTCAAACCAAGCTGCTTACCTATTGCAGATTCAGTCTTCCCCAGCCTGGTGCAGGTCTACAATTTTGTTTCTGGTGTCCTTTGACAGCTCTTTGGTCTTGGCCATAGTGGAGTTTGGAGTGTGACTGTTTGAGGTTGTGGACAGGTGTCTTTTATACTGATAACAAGTTCAAACAGGTGCCATTAATACAGGTAACAAGTGGAGGACAGAGGAGCCTCTTAAAGAAGAAGTTACAGGTCTGTGAGAGCCAGAAATCTTGCTTGTTTGTAGGTGACCAAATACTTATTTTCCACCATAATTTGCAAATAAATTCATTAAAATCCTACAATGTGATTTTCTGGAGAAAAAAATCTCAATTTGTCTGTCATAGTTGACGTGTACCTATGATGAAAATTACAGGCCTCTCTCATCTTTTTAAGTGGGAGAACTTGCACAATTGGTGGCTGACTAAATACTTTTTTTCCCCACTGTATGTACATGCACACACACACAAACACACACATACGCAGGCAGGCACAATCACATGAACACACCTGGTACGCATTCACTCACACACACACACTCACCATGCACACAGTGTACAGTATGTGTGTAAGTGTGCCTGTCTTCTTCTTCTTCTTCTTCTTCTTCTTCTTCTTCTTCTTCTTCTTCTTCTTCTTCTTCTTCTTCTTCTTCTTCTTCTTCTTCTTCTTCTTCTTCTTCTTCTTCTTCTTCTTCTTCTTCTTCTTCTTCTTCTTCTTCTTCTTCTTCTTCTTCTTCTTCTTCTTCTTCTTCTTCTTCTTCTTCTTTTCCATTCAGGCGCTTCAGTTCCACTTCAGAGTGCAGAGGTATACACAGGAGAGATGGATTATAATGACAATGCCCTCTATTAATGTCAATAAAAATGAAAACTCCCTAGACATACAGTAGCTACACAAACACACTCCATGGCTGGTTACATAAGCTTGGCTTACAACTAACATGTTTCAGCAAACATCCCCACATCAGGTTATGATTTAGCCATTCTTATTCCCTGGACCACTTTTTAAAAAATGTTTATATATCCTTAGGGTTGCAGTATCTTGGGAATGAGTGTAGTTTTCTATTGGTCTTATTAAAATACAAGTGTATTCGCTATCTTGTGTTGCAGTTATCTTGGGCATGCATATCTTTGGCTGTAAAATTCAGCCTGAAGACAGAGGCAGGAGACACTGTTCCAGACAGGAAGAACTTTGACTCTCTACTGTGGGCCATCGTCACTGTGTTTCAGGTAATGGGAGGTAGTAGGCATGACTCCACCCCCCTCTAGCTCTCCTCTCATCCCTCTCTCCTCCTCTCATCCCTCTCTCCTTCTCTCATCCCTCTCTCCTCTCCTTCTCTCTCCCCTCTCCTTCTCTCATCCTTTTCTCCTTCTCATCCCTCTCTCCTTCTCTCATCCTTCTCTCCTCTCTCTCCTCTCTCCTTCTCTCTCCCTCTCTCCCTTCTCTCATCCTTCTCTCATTTCTCTCCCTCTCTCCCTTCTCTCCCTCTCTCCTTCTCTCATCCAACTCTCCCTTCTCTCATCCCTCTCTCTCTCCTTCTCTCATCCCTCTCTCCTCTCCTTCTCATCCCTCTCTCCTCTCCTTCTCTCTCCCTCTCTCCTTCTCTCATCCTTCTCTCCTTCTCTCTCCCTCTCTCCTTCTCTCACCCAACTCTCCTTCTCTCACCCTTCTCTCCTTCTCTCATCCCTCTCTCCTCTCCTTCTCTCATCTCTCTCTCCTCTACTCTCATCCCTCTCTCCTTCTCTCTCCCTATCTCCTTCTCTCTCCCTCTCTCCTTCTCTCATCCTTCTCTCCTTCTCTCATCCCTCTCTCCTTCTCTCATCCCTCTCTCCTTCTCTCATCCCTCTCTCTCTCCTCTCCTTCTCTCATCCCTCTCTCCTTCTCTCTCCCTCTCTCCTTCTCTCTCACTCTCTCCTTCTCTCATCCTTCTCTCCTTCTCTCATCCCTCTCTCCTTCTCTCATCCCTCTCTCCTTCTCTCATCCTTCTCTCCTTCTCTCATCCCTCTCTCCTTCTCTCATCCCTCTCTCCTCTCCTTCTCTCATCCCTCTCTTCTCTCCTTCTCTCTCCCTCTCTCCTCTCTCTCCCTCTCTCCTTCTCTCATCCTTCTCTCCTTCTCTCTCCCTCTCTCCTTCTCTCTCCCTCTCTCCTTCTCTCATCCAACTCTCCTTCTCTCATCCAACTCTCCTTCTCTCATCCCTCTCTCCTTGTCTCACCCCTCTCTCCTTCTCTCATCCCTCTCTCCTTCTCTCACCCCTCTCCTTCTCTCATCCCTCTCTCCTTCTCTCATCCCTCTCTCCTTCTCTCACCCCTCTCCTTCTCTCATCCCTCTCTCCTTCTCTCATCCCTCTCTCCTTCTCTCATCCCTCTCCTCTCCTTCCTCTCATCTCTCTCTCCTCTCCTTCTCTCATCTCTCTCTCCTTCTCTCACCCCCTCTCTCCTTCTCTCATCCCTCTCTCCTTCTCTCACCCCTCTCTCCTTCTCTCATCCCTCTCTCCTTCTCTCATCTCTCTCTCCTCTCCTTCTCTCATCCCTCTCTCCTTCTCTCACCCTTCTCTCCTTCTCTCATCCCTCTCTCCTTCTCTCACCCCTCTCTCCTTCTCTCATCCCTCTCTCCTTCTCTCATCTCTCTCTCCTTTCCTTCTCTCATCCCTCTCTCCTTCTCTCATCCTTCTCTCCTTCTCTCATCCCTCTCTCCTTCTCTCATCCCTCTCTCCTCTCCTTCTCTCATCCTTCTCTACTTCTCTCTCTGTGTAGATCCTAACCCAGGAGGACTGGAACACGGTGCTGTATAATCGAATGGCCGCCACCTCTCCTCTAGCTGCTCTGTACTTCGTAGCTCTCATGACGTTTGGGAACTACGTCCTCTTCAACCTGCTGGTGGCCATCTTGGTAGAGGGCTTTCAGGCTGAGGTAAGAGTTTAAGCTTTTAGGGAGGTGGAGGGGAATTAAGATAATTTAAACCAATGACATCGGCATAGGTCTTTTGATGTAGCATTCATGTTCTTTCCTCCTCTCTCCTCCCACTCTTCAATCCATTCCTCACCCTTCTCTCTTGCTCTCCCTCCCTCTTTTTCCCTCTCTCTCTCTCGCTTGCTCTCTCTCTCCTTCCCTCTTTTTCCTCTCTTCATCAGGGAGATGCTAATCGCTCGTATTCAGATGATGACAGTTTCCCCTCTAACTTTGACGAGAGTGAGAAGCTTAATGATTCTCTCAAACTGTCTGGTGAGTTTTCATATACTGCATTCAAAATATAATGCTGTGGTTTGGATTTTAGCATTCAGAATACATTTACATTACATTTACATTTTAGTCATTTAGCAGACGCTCTTATCCAGAGCGACAAAGCCTGTAGCAATTGTTTCAAGGATAGTTTTTTCTGAGAGGACAAAGCACAGAAGGTTTTTTATGCTCATGTTCAAGGATGTGTGGGGGAGAAGAAACCATTAAAAATATGTTTCCATTTAAGTTGTTGGTATAGCATCCTTGAAACTATTGTACATGGACTAGGTATTCAGTCACAGACAAAGAAGAATGTGGCTTGTTTTGCGGTTCCCAAGAGAATGATTGAAATCAGTAAACATTTTGTTATAGGTGAGAGCTAACTAAATACAAACACACAACATTATTGAAAGAGAAAAAGAGCCTGATAAAGGAGGGATGGGATTCATACCAAAGTGGACCAGAGTTATAGTGCACAGAGTGCTAAAGTAGACGGGACAAAGATGAAGACAGGAAGTGATGTTCTTGTTGTTTTGGGTTCATTCTGGTAGCACTCCAGTGTTCTGCTACTACAACACAAGCACACACACACACTCCCGTCCCCCCACCCACCCCACACACCCAACTCTTCCTCACTGTCTCCCAATTCCATTCCAGATGTCTCCACCTTATTTGAACCAAGGCAGCTTCAAGCTCTGCTCAGACTGAAAGAGTGAAAGAGAAAAGAGAGTGAGACTACGTGTTCTAACTGACAAAAATAACCCTGTCTGTTATCTATAAATCATAACTCTAACCCAAGGAGTTAGCCAACCAGCTTACACAGCCCCCAAGCTCCCAGCTTTGGGACACTATTAGATCAGCTAAGACCTGGAGAATACACATCATGAACACATTGTAACTCTATCATTATCAAATCAAATCAAATCAATCAAATTTTATTGGTACATGGAATACAACAAGTGCAGACATTACAGTGAAATGCTTACTTACAGCCCTTAACCAACAGTGCGTTTATTTTAAACAAAAAAGTAAGAATAAAACAACAACAAAAAAAGTGTTGAGAAAAACAAAGAGCAGAAGTAAAATAAAGTGACAGTAGGGAGGCTATATATACAGGGGGTAACGGTGAGTCAATAGGATTGGGGGCACCGGCTAGTTGAGGTGTTGAGGTAATATGTACATGTGGGTAGAGTTAAAGTGACTGCATAAATACTTGCCAGAGTAGCAGCAGCGTAAAAGGATGGGGTGGGGGCAGTGCAAATAGTTCCGTAGCCATGATTAAGCTGTTCAGGAGTCTTATGGCTTGTGGGTAGAAGCTGTTGAGAAGTCTTTTGGACCTAGACTTGGCACTCGGTACCGCTTGCCGTGCGGTAGCAGAGAGAACAGTCTATGACTAGGGTGGCTGGAGTCTTTGACAATTTTGAGGGCCTTCCTCTGACACCGCCTGGTATAGAGGTCTTGGATGGCAGGGAGCTTTGCCCCCAGTGATGTACTGGGCCGTAGACACTACCCTCTGTAGTGCCTTGCGGTCAGAGGCCAAGCAGTTGCCATACCAGGCGGTGATGCAACTAGTCAGGATGCTCTCGATGGTGCAGCTGTAGAATTTTGAGGATCTGAGGACCCATGCCAAATCTTTTAGTCTCCTGAGGGGGAATAGGCTTTGTCGTGCCCTCTTCACGACTGTCTTGGTGTGCTTGGACCATGATATTAGTTGGTGATGTGGACACCAAGGAACTTGAAGCTCTCAACCTGTTCCACTACGGCCGTCGATGAGAAATTGGGGGCGTGCTCAGTCCTCTTTTTTTTCCTGTAGTCCACAATCATCTCCTTTGTCTTGGTCACGTTGAGGGAGAGGTTGTTGTCCTGGCACCACACGGCCAGATCTCTGACCTCCTCCCTATAGGCTGTCTCATCGTTGTCGGTGATCAGGCCTACCACTGTTGTGTCGTCGCAAACTTAATGATGGTGTTGGAGTCGTGCCTGGCCATGCAGTCATGGGTGAACAGAGAGTACAGGGAGGGACTGAGCCACGACTCTGAGGGGCCCCGTGTTGAGGGATCAGTGTGGCAGATGTGTTGTTACCTACCCCTTACCACCTGGGGGCGGCCATTATAACTCCATCCTGCTAATCCTGCAAGGTATAACATATATTCTGTATAGCCTGACCTCCGTAGAGTACCACAGTATGAGTCATAATACCCATAAACCTAGCGGTCAAACAAGGAAATGGTTCCAGCTAATAGTTTTCCCGAAGATTTTAGAAACAATTAAAATAAGGGCTGTGTTTTCGTAGGGCTTACCCTGGCATGACGTTTTGATAACCATGTAAATCTCTCTCATACAAGGTGACTTTTATCAATATATTCGTCTGTATTTACCCCCAACGAATGAAATGCTAATTAGCTGCTAATGTGGCTTATCATAAAGAAGTACAAATGCCGTGATGATCTGGACGACTGCCGAATCGAAGCAATGGTAAGAATCTCTGGATTGACTATCTAATGTTAGCTAAATGAGTAATGAATAAATTGACTCCATTTCTTTAAATGTACCTGTTAGCAAAGGGGTCAGCTAGAGATGACGTGCAGGAGCTTGCAGGGATTTGTAGTCTTGCATGATGTCAACTTTGATGCTAATTATCATTTTCCGAATCTGAGAGTAAATAGAGCGAAATATATTGATAAAAGTCACCTTGTCGGAGAGATTTACATGGTTATCAAAACGTCACGCCAGGGTAATGCATACAGAAACACCGCCCCTTATTTTTCTAAAAATCCCTGCGGGGAAAATGAATGGTGGTAAAACGATTGGAACTATTTCCCTGTTTGACCCAGGTTTTTATGGGTATTGTGACACCTCCAATGTGGGGCTCTATGTGAGGTGTCAGACCTAGTATTCCTGTTGTGGATAACTCTGTTCCGTGTCTCCTTGGGGTGCTAAATTATGGATGTCCACAGCTGTGGTTTAGAGAAGACTGGAGAGTATGAATCATGTGTGTTTGGTATTGGAATACATCAAACAAGTGGAACTGGCTGGGGGTCTATGAGGATTTAGGAAACACTACAAGGGCTGTTTTAGAGACACCATTTAATTGTGAATAAACCTCTGTCCTTTTTCTTTTTCTTCTTTTACTTTTACTTCTTCTTCTTCTTCTTCTTCTTCTTCTTCTTCTTCTTCTTCTTCTTCTTCTTCTTCTTCTTCTTCTTCTTCTTCTTCTTCTTCTTCTTCTTCTTCATCTTTGCCCCTTTTAGATCCTAAGATCTGCACTTTGACTCTAACGGGCACCTGGAGTTGACCCCGGTGATGAGCCCCAGAGGGTCGGGACCTCGCTGACAGGTTGACCTATGCCCTGGGGTCAGCCGGAAGAGCAGTGTCACGAGTCTGGGCAAGGCCAACCTGGAGCAGAGGAGATCATTCTCTCTTGTGAGATGTAAACACACACACACACTCAACCATTAACCCAGAATTTCTTAGTATAAATACCCTTAAAATAATACTTCCCTAACAGCAACACTTAGCATATCGTAGAATATAACAATTATTATTTAAATGTGAAGTCCATGAATCTATGATTTCTAGACCCCAGACGATCGACAAGTTGCATTATCACGTTACACACTACACACCACATAATGTCAGTTATCAAGGGTCTGCTAGCCACTAGTCAGCCGTAGACTATTCCGGATGGAGTCTTCCTCCGATAAACATTCTCGACGACAAGGAGATTCTGATCTCAACGTTCCCAGTTCAGGAACTCCTCGACTCGCCGACTGTCTGTCGAGCGAAGCCTGCCTTTGGTTGATTGAGGCCTGCTCGCTCCGCGGGCTTCAGTCGCCATAGCAACCCCTGTTAATTAAGAGAAAGAGAGGGAGAGAGGGAAGGAGAGAGGGGAGAATGAGAGAGAGAGAGAGAGGATTATGTATAGTTTAGTGACATACTTGTCTCCATTGTCATCTTTGCTGAAGGTCTCCCCATACCTTTTAAGTACTCCACTGCCTAGGGGTCAGTACAGGATTATTTCTGTACCCTACCATAGTTTGAGAGAGTTCCAAGTGAATTGTTTGGTCACAGATGTCATTTTGAATTTACTCAATTTACCTGAAGAATCTAAAAACTAGTTTCTGTCTTTCTTCCACTGATGTTTTGATGTATCTCTGTTTAATAAGGTGAGACACATCTCACAAAAAAAAGAAAGGGGGGGAAAGAAATAAGTGTTGCTACAGCAACGGCAGTATAAATTCCTCCGGTAGAGTATATAGCTGTGAATAAGACTGTGATTGTCGCCGCCACTGGGACGATTCCAGAAGTAAACCATGTAATTATCCTAACAGTGTCTGTCACCTTCCAGGGCACCACACACACTGTTTAGAACGGTCAGTTATCTCAGTTGGTAAAGTTTCACTGGTAAAGTTTAATCTGAAGCGTCTGCATAAAACTGTCTATAAAGTACATATATATATATATATATATATATTATATATATATTTATAAATTATATACATATATATATATACAGTACCAGTCAAAAGTTTGAACACCTACTCATTCAAGTGAGGGTTTTTCTTTATTTTTACTATTTTCTACATTGTAACATCAAAACTATGAAATAACACAGTATGGAATCGTGTAGTAACCAAAAGTGTTAAACAAATCAAAATATATTTTATATTTGAGATTCTTAGAAATAGCCACCCTTTTGCCTTGATGACAGCTTTGCACACTCTTGGCATTCTCTCAACCAGCTTCACCTGAATGCTTTTCCAACAGTCTTGAAGCAGTTTCCACATATGCTGAGCAGCTTGTTGGCTGCTTTTCCTTCACTCTGCCGTCCAACTCATCCCAAACCATCTCAATTGGGTTGAGGTCGGGGGATTGTGGAGGCCAGGTCATCTGATGCAGCACTCCATCACTGTCCTTCTTGGTAAAATAGCCCCTTACACAGCCTGGAGGTGTGTTGGGTCATTATTCTGTTGAAAAACAAATGATAGTCCCACTAAGCCCAAACCAGATGGGATGGCGTATCACTGCAGAATGCTGTGGTAGCCATGCTGGTTAAGTGTGCCTTGAATTCTAAATAAATCACAGACAGTGTCACCAGCAAAGCACCCCCACACCATAACACCTCCTCCTCCATGCTTTACGGTGGGAACTACACATGCGTAACCAAATATCTCAAATTTGGACTACAGACCAAAGGACAAATTTCCACCGGTCTAAGGTCCATTGCTCGTGTTTCTTGGCCCAAGCAGGTCTCTTCTTCTTATTGGTGTCCTTTAGTAGTGGTTTCTTTGCTGCAAATCTACCATGAAGGCCTGATTCACACAGTCCCCTCTGAACAGTTGATGTTGAGATGTGTCTGTGACTTGAACTCTGTGAAGCATTTATTTGGGCTGCAATTTCTGAGGCTGGAAACTCTAATGAAGTTATCCTCTGCAGCAGAGGTAACACTGGGTCTTCCATTCCTGTGGCGGTCCTCATGAGAGCCAGTTTCATCATAGCGCTTGACGGTTTTTGCGACTGCACTTGAAGAGACTTTCAAAGTTCCATATTGACTGACCTTCATGTCTTAAAGTAATGATGGACTGTCGTTTCTCTTTGCTTTTTTGAGCTGTTCTTGCCATAATATGGACTTGGTCTTTTACCAAATAGGGCTATCTTCTCTATACCCCCCCTACCTTGTTACACTGACAACACAACTGATTGGCTCTAATGCATTAAGAAGGAAATAAATTCCACAAATTAACTTTTAGAAGGCACACCTATTAATTGAAATGCATTCCAAGGTGACTACCTCCATGAAGCTGGTTGAGAGAATGCCAAGAGTGTGCAAAGCTGTCATCAAGGGAAAGGGTGGCTATTTGAAGAATCTCAAATATAATATAACATTTGATTTGTTTAACACTTTTTTGGTTACTACATGATTCCATATGTGTTATTTCATAGTTTTGATGTATTAACAACTCAATATTAGGAAGGTGTCAATAATGTTTTGTACACTCAGTGAATATATAGTATATACAACATGTATTTACCAATGTATACATTTCAAATACCCGTTTTTTTTCTATTGATGTTGTCTTTTGTTGTCTTTGTTACAGCGCCACGGCCGCAGTTCCCTGCACCACCATTGGGGTCGCCCTCCCCCTCCTCAGGGTGCATGGAACCGCAGGTAGATAGTTAGATCCATAGAATACTTGATTACTTCATTAATCATTTATTGATAATTCATTAATCAGTCATACTCTATTAATCCTTCTTAAATCATTAAAGTAACCTTCTTGATCCATAATGAATTGTGTAATACACTATTAATCTCATTAATGCATCAATCCTTTGTGAATCAGTTATAAATACTTGATTAACTCTTAATGTATCCACTCATTCTGCCTGGCTCAGGTCCAGCTGAAACAGCCTGGGTTGTCCCTCCCGGGGGGCTTGGGGATGGGAGCGGGTGTGGTGGGGAAGCTCCGTGTCCGAAGCCCCCACTGCCCACCCACTCCCTTTACCACTCGGCTGAGCACGGGCTCCTCCTCTCCCCGCTCTCCACCTCCCCCTCACCACGCTCCCCCTCTCCCCTCCTCTCCCGGCCTTAATCCATCCGGTTCACGGGACCGCCGTGCTCTCTCCCTGGAGCTCCCCAACATGCTGCAGGTTCCCGGACCTCACGCCTCGCCCCTACCCCAGGATGAGGGAGTGTTTCTGGGGGAGGAGAAGGTGGTGGGGAGTTGTGTGGTGGAGCACCATAATTGTAGGAAGGTCCTAGTCCTATTGTCTTACGCCCCAGACTGCCCAACTCCTAGGGAGATCTTCCCCAGCTTAACCTCGCCAAGGACAGGTCTGACTTGGATGACGAGATAGACTATGTGAGTCACTGTAAGACTGGCTAGAAATGAATAGTCTATGTTTACCCAGAGAGTATTTACTCTTTGGTGAAAATGTCTCTAGTGGAATCTGCCTTGACTGAAATGACTTCCAAATAATTGTATCAAACATTACCCAGGAGGTGTCCACTCACTTTGCTGTATTGCTATACATTTTCCCTCTTCTTTCTTTCTTTCTTTCTCCTCTCTCTCTCTCTCTCTCTCTCTCTCTCTCTCTCTCTCTCTCTCTCTGTCTCACTCTGTCTCACTCTCTCTCTCTCTCTCTCTCTCTCTCTCTCTCTCTCTCTCTCTCTCTCTCTCTCTCTCTCACTCTGTCTCTCTCTCTCTCTCTCTCACTCTCTCTCTCTCTCTCTCTCTCTCTCTCTCTCACTCTGTCTCTCTCTCTCTCTCTCTCTCTCTCACTCTGTCTCTCTCTCTCTCTCTCTCTCTCTCTCTCTGTCTCACTCTGTCTCTCTCTCTCTCTCTCTCTCTCTCTCACTCTGTCTCTCTCTCTCTCTCTCTCTCTCTCTCACCTCTCTCTCCTCTGTCTCTCTCTCTCTCTCTCTCTCTCTCTCTCTCTCTCTCTCTCTCTCTCTCTCTCTCTCTCTCTCTCTCTCTCTCTCTCTCTCCATACTTCTGTCTCTCTCTCTCTCTCTCTCTCTCTCTCTCTCTCTCTCTCTCTCCTCTCTCCTCTGCTCTCTCTCTCTCCCCTCTCTCTCACTCTCTCTCTCTCTCTCTCTCTCTCTCTCTCTCTCTCTCTCTCTCCCCTGTTCTCTCTCTCTGTCCTCCCTCTCCTCTCTCTCTCTCTCTCTCTCTCTCTCTCTCTCTCTCTCTCTCTCTCTCTCTCTCTCTCTCTCTCTCTCTCTCTCTCTCTCTCTCTCTCTCTCTCTCTCTCACTCTGTCTCTCTCTCTCTCTCTCTCTCTCTCTCACTCTCTCTCTCTCTCTCTCTCTCTCTCTCTCTCACTCTGTCTCTCTCTCTCTGTCCTCCTCTCCCTCCTCTCTCTCTCTCTCTCCTCTCTCTCTCTCTCTCTCTCTCTCTCTCTCTCACTCTGTCTCTCTCTCTCTGTCCTCCCCTCTCCTCCTCTCTCTCTCTCTCTCTCTCTCTCTCTCTCTCTCTCTCTCTCTCTCTCTCTCTCTCTCTCTCTCTCTCTCTCTCTCTCTCTCTCTCTCTCTCTCACTCTGTCTCTCTCTCTCTCTCTCTCTCTCTCTCACTCTCTCTCTCTCTCTCTCTCTCTCTCTCTCACTCTGTCTCTCTCTCTCTGTCTCCTCTCCTCTTCTCTCTCTCTCTCTCTCTCTCTGTCCTCCCTCTCCTCCTCTCTCTCTCTCTCACTCCTCTCTCTCTCTCTCTCTCTCTCTCTCTCTCTCTCACTCTGTCTCTCTCTCTGTCCTCCCTCTCCTCCTCTCTCTCTCTCTCTCTCTCTCTGTCTCTCCCTCTCCTCCTCTCTCTCTCTCTCTCTCTCACTCTGTCTCTCTCTCTGTCCTCCCTCTCCTCTCTCTTCCTCCTCTAGAGTATGTGTTTCCAGTATCCGCCAGATGATGGAGGTGTACAGGCCTGACTGGTGTGAGACCAGAGAGGACTGGTCTTGTCTACCTCTTCTCACCACAGAACAAGTATCACTCAGACACAAACACATACAGGTCCGTCTATCTCTTGTCAACGCAGAATAAATGGAGTGTGAAACGTATTTTAAATTACATGAAATTATCGGTTAACTGCCAAGTAGAGAAAAAACCAGTATTTCTTCCGCCTTTCGAGGGTTTGTGATTAAATAGCCCCGATCGCATTTTATAGGTCTGAAAAGCTTTAAATGATAACTCACTTTATCCAAGAATATTTACACAATGTATTTTCCAAGAAAAGCTATCAGAACCTGAAAGGTAGACTCAGTGAAATAACGATATCACAAGCAGCACGGAGATGTTGAGATGAGCGATATGCAAGGCGTGTACGGGACAAAAACAGCGAGAAGTTGATGCCTCTCACTTCAGCGCTCTTAGGTTATTAGCGGAAATTGACACTATGTTTGTTTACTTTGTGCATACGACATTGTATCGCTGAGTCTACCTTTAAAGCCTATTTTTTCTGTACAATCCCCACCACTATAAGCTCTGCTACCGACCCCGAGCCTGGCCAGGCCTGACATTATCTACACGGGGTTAGGGCCTGTTATTTCATAAATAACTAGGGTATGGGCAGGACTCGGGTATCATTAAATAGATCTCTAACATGTTTGAAGCTATGAGCCATTTGCTCGTGCTCTGCTCACGTACAGTCATATCTGACTAAGATCGTAACATGTTGTCAAAGTGCTGTTCAGCTCGTCAAATAGAAGACAGGAGATTATTTCTGAGATCATAAGTTCACTTGAGGTTTGTCAGAGTTTAGAGTGCGAAAAAGTAGCTAACTGTTCTCTCATGTCTCGATCATTTGAGTAAACCAGCCCAAGCAGAGCCGTTTCTATGAATACTCCCCTACGGACTCCAGAGCCGCCATTTGTCCAGAGTGCACCTGCAGGCGAGCTGCGAACAGAAGCGAGTGACAGAAAAAGAGGAGCAGCTAGTGGATTTACTACGGAGGAAGTTATTTCCGATTTTCGGAGTTTCGGGCAGGGCCGGGCCTTCAATTTGACAGAAGAAATCTTGGGTCTGATTAGGGCTCCAGGCTTAAAAATTCAGGCCTGTGCAGGGCTCTACCCATCCCTACCCATTTCATAGAAAGTGCATTGACTTCCTAGCAGTATTATAATAGAGTAGATGTGACGTAGATTCCCAGAAATGCTACCTAACACTGAAGCTATTTTCTTGTACAGACCCACTACATACTTGACTGGTGTACCTGCCACAGTGCTAAAACACAGCCACAGGTGCAGGCTGTCATGGAAGTGGCTTTCCTAGGGACTGTGTGTGTTATGTGTATATATATAATATATAATATAATATAATAATATAATATGCCATTTTGGCAGGCTGGCTTTTATCCGGACCCACAGTCATCGTGCATCAATTTTTTTGTGTACGGATGGTTCCGGGGATCGAACCCACTACCTTGGCGTTACAAGGCGCCGTGCCTCTCCCAGCTGAGCTACAGAGGACCGTGTGTGTGTGTGTGTGTGTGTGTGTGTGTGTGTGTGTGTGTGTGTGTGTGTGTGTGTGTGTGTGTGTGTGTGTGTGTGTGTGTGTGTGTGTGTGTGGTGTGTGTGTGTGTGTGTGTGTGTGTGTGTGTGTGTGTGTGTGTGTGTGTGTGTGTGTGTGTGTGTGTGTGTGTGTGTGTGTGTGTGTGTGTGTGTGTGTGTGTGTGTGTGTGTGTGTGAGTGTGTGTTGTGGTGTGTGTGTGAGTGGTGAGTGAGTGGTGGTGGTGAGTGGTGGTGGTGAGTGGTGGTGGTGGTGGTGGTGAGTGAGTGGTGAGTGGTGAGTGGTGGTGGTGGTGAGTGGTGGTGAGTGAGTGAGTGGTGGGGTGGTGAGTGGTGGTGAGTGGTGGTGGTGGTGGTGGTGGGTGAGTGGTGAGGTGGTGGTGGTAGTGGTGGTGGTGAGTGGTGGTGGGTGAGGTGGTGGTGGTGGTGGTGAGTGGTGGTGAGTGGTGGTGGTGGTGAGTGGTGGTGAGTGAGTGGTGGTGGTGGCAGTGTTGGTGGTGAGTGAGTGAGTGGTGGTGGTGAGTGGAGTGGTGGTGAGTGAGTGGTGGTGGTGAGTGAGTGAGTGGTGAGTGAGGTGGTGAGTGGTGAGTGGTGGTGGTGTGTGGGTGGTGGTGGTGGTGGTGGAGGTGGTGGTGGTGTGAGTGGTGAGTGGTGGTGGTGAGTGAGTGGTGGTGGTGAGTGAGTGGTGGTGAGTGGTGGTGGTGGTGGTGGTGAGTGGTGGTGAGTGAGTGAGTGGTGAGTGAGTGAACTCCATGTGCTACTATGCCAGCTCGGCCCACTGGGCAAGATCAGTACAGGTTTGCCGGGTCTGAATCAATAGAGAGGGGACAGGGGTACCAGGTATCGAATCCCTCCTCTCCATTTTAGATAGCAGGTTCTGCTGTGGTTTGCCGTTTTTCCTGTTCATCAGTGTGATGAGGAAGTGTTGTGGACACATACACACACATTATCAGTAAATTTCCATGAAAGCTTTCAGTAGGTGGCAGGTGCTATCGTCGCAAACATCTAGACAAAATAACATGTTTAGCTAACTTTTTGTATGTCCCACCTCTCTACCTCCTCTCTCTCTGCACTCTCTCCACCCCCCTCCCTCCCCCTCCCTCCCTCCCTCCCTCTCTCTCCAGGTTCAGTCTGCTATGTCAGTCCATTATAAGCCCACAAGCTGTTTGATCTACTTGGTTTTATCCTTCATCTTTCTCAACTCATCACTGTTAGCTCTGGAGAGACCCAAGATACTGCAGAGCAGCTTGGTAAGACTGGGTTACACACACACACACACACACACACACACTAACACACACCCACACATTCACACACAAACACACTCACTCTGCTTCATAGCCATTTTCAGCCCATTATTATCTGTGTATTATTTATCACTGGACAGCCCAGACAGTAGGCGAATGGCTGCCCTGTTGTTAAATTCTTAAGAATGGATTTGGGAGTTTTTTAGTCGTGAGAATTAGAGTTTGGAGACTTTTTCTAAAGTGTCTCAAAGTTTTTGATGGAAGATAACTTTGTGCTGGTTTTGCGCTCTCTCTCTCTCTCTCTATGTTTCTCCTACTCTCTCTCTGTCTCTCTCTCTCTACATGTATCTCTACTCTCTCTCTCCTTCTCTCTATCTATGTATCTCTATCTCTCTCTCCTTCTCTCAGATCTATATATCTCTATCTCTCTCTCCTTCTCTCTCTATGTCTCTCTATCTCTCTCTCTCTCTATCTATGTTATCTCTATCTCTCTCTCCTTCTCTCTATCTATGTATCTCTATATCTCTCCTCCTTCTCTCTCTATGTATCTCTATCTCTCTCTCCTTCTTATTTATCTTTTCCATTTTTGTCCTTCTCCTTCTCCCTCTTTACTTTTCTTGGCATTCTCTGTCTTTCTCTAGTTTGCTCCCTCTCTCTCCCTCCTTTCCCTCCCCTCTCTCTCCCTCCTTTCCCCTCCCTCTCTCTCCCTCCTTTCCCTCTCCCTCCCTCTATCTCTCTCCCCATCTCTCTCTTCCCTCCATCCCTTTTCATCTACTCCATCTCTCTCCCATCCCACTCTCTCACATACACTCTCTCACATACTCCACACTCTCTCTCTCTCTCACTCACCCCCTCTCTCTCTCCTCCCTCACTCTCTCTCTCTCTCTCTCTCTCTCTCTCTCTCTCTCTCTCTCTCCCTCCCTCCCTCCAGGAAAGACTATTCCTCCACGATCTCCAACTATGTCTTCACAGCCATATTTGTAGCTGAGATGACTGTCAAGGTAAAAGTACCAACCTCTCCTCTCCTCTCCCTCTCCCTCTCCTCTCCTCTCCTCTAGAACCACTCTTCTCCTCCTCTCCTCTCCCTCTCCTCTCCTCTCCTCTCTCCTCTCTCTCCTATCTCTCTCCTATCCTCTCCTAGGGCTGTAGTTAGGAAAAAATATGTACCCCTATGCTGTTGTTTTTTGGCTCTCCTCTCTCATCTTCTTCTCTCCTTCCTCCCTCTTCCCTATTCTTCAGTCCATTTCACTTAATCAATTCCCCATCATTAACGATCTAGAGATAATTAGCTATAATTAAAAGATCATCTCTGTCTCTCCCAATATAGCCTCTAGCCAGTCCTGGGGATCTCACTCTAGCACACACTTAACACACACAAGAAAATCTGTTTTATCCATAGCTTGGAGTCATCCATGATTTGAATCTCTCTCTCTCTCTCTCTCTCTCTCATCTCTCTCTCTCTCTCTCTCTCTCTCTCTCTCTCTCTCTCTCTCTCTCTCTGTCTCGCTCTGCCACTCTCTCTCTCTTGTCTCTGTCTCTGTCTCCTCTATCTCTCTTTGTCTCTCTCTCTGTCTCTCTCTCTTTCTCTCTCAATTTCAGATTCAATTCAATTTAAGGGCTTTATTGGCATGGGGGAGCGTGTGTTAACTTATTGCCAAAGCAAGTAAGTAGATAAGTAAACAAAAGTGAAATAAACAATAAATATTAACAGTAAACATTACACTCAAGTTTCAAAAGAATAAAGACATTTCAAATGTCATATTATATCTATATACAGTGTTGTAACAATGTGCAAATAGTTAAAATACAAATGGGAAAATAAATAAACATAAATATAGGGTTGTATTTAAAATTTTTTGTTTGTTCTTTCCAATGTGTCAAGTAATTCTCTTTTTGTTTTCTCACTTGGTTTGGTTGGGTCACTAATTGTGTTGTTGTTGTTGTCCTGGGGCTGTGTAGGGTCTGTTGTGTTTGTGGACAGAGCCCCAGGATAAGCTTGCCAAGGGGACTCTTCTCCAAGTTCACTCTCTGTAGGTGATGGCTTTTGTTATGGAAGGTTTAGGAATCTACGCTTCCTTTTAAGTCGGTTATAGAATTTACTTGGCTCTTTTCTGGATTTTGATAATTAGCGGGTATTGGCCTAATTCTGCTCTGCACATTATTTGGTGTTTTTACGTTTGTACACTGAGGATGTTTTAGCGGTGCACGAGTCTCAGCTGAGTGTTTGTCCCATTTTGTGAATTCTTGGTTGGTGGGACCCCAGACCTCAGAACCATAAAGGGCAATGGGTTCTCTTGATTCAAGTATTTTTAGCCAGATCCTAATTGCAGTATACGTCAAATTTTATAGTTCCTTTTGATGGCATAGAAGGCCCTTCTTCTGCCTTGTCTCTCAGATCGTTCTGAGCTTTGTGGAAGTTACCTGTGGCGCTGATGCTTTGGTAGGCCGGTTGCTTGTGGTTTTTGTGTGCTCTAGAGGCAGCGGTGTCTAGATGGAATTTGTATTTGTGGTCCTAGTAGCTGGACCTTTTTTGAACACCCTTGTTTTTGTCTTACTGAGATTTACTGTCCCAGGGCCCAGGTGTGAAGAATGCAGTACAGAAGATCTAGAGTGCTGCTGTAGGCCCTCCTTGGTTGGTGACAGAAGCACCCAGATCATCAACAAACAGTGAGCCAACTCACAAATTCTAGTAGGGTGGGCCGGGTGCCTGCAGACTGTTCTAGTGCCCCGCCATAATTCGTTGATATATATGTTGAAGAGGGTGGGGCTTAAACTGCATCCCTGTCTCATCCCCCACGGCCCTGGGATAAAATGTGTGTGTTTTTTGCCAATTTTAACACGCCCTTGTTTTTGTGTTACATGGATTTTATAATGTCGTATG
>NW_025536687.1:0-52233 GCF_020615455.1 Coregonus clupeaformis
GACCATGAGAAACTAGATTCTCTGGTCTGGATGAAACCAATATTTGAACCTTTTGGCCTGGAATGCCAAGTGGGTCACATCTGGAGGAAACTGGCACCATCCCTATGGGTGAATTATGGTGGTGGAAGCATCATGCTGTGGGGATGTTTTTCAGCGGCAGAGTGATCTCTGGATTCAAAAACCCGCTCCAGAGCCTCAGTGACTCAGACTGGAGCGGAAGGTTCACCTTCCAACAGGACAACGGCCTAAACACACAGCAAGACAATGCAGGAGTGGCTTCGGGGAAAAGTTTGAATGTTTGATTGGCCCAGCCAGAGTTCAGACTTGAGGCGGAGACCAGAACATCCTAGAGACCTTGATAATAGTCTTTATTTTGTTGCATTACAACCTGTAATTTAAATTGATTTTATTTGGATTTATTAATGGACATAACAAAATAGTTAAATTGGTGAAGCGAAATGAAAAAAAAATTATTTGTTTTAAAAAGAATTACATAATAAATTTAGTAAAGTGGTGCATGCATATGTATTCACCCCTTTTATGAAGCCCAAAAAAATTAGGCAACCAATTATGAAGTAAAACTAGTTAAATAAAGTCACATGTAGGCAATAAGTATATGATCTCAGTATATATACACTGTTCTGGAAAGGCCCCAGAGTCTGAAACACCACTAAGCAAGGGGCACCACCAAGCAAGCGGCACCATGAAGACCAAGGAGCTCTCCAAACAGGTCAGGGACAAAGTTGTGGAGAAGTACAGATCAGGGTTGGTTATAAAAAATATTAGAAACTTTGAACATCCCACGGAGCACCATAAAATCCATTGTAAAAAAATGGAAAGAATGTGGCACCACAACAAACCTGCCAAGAGAGGGCCGCCCACCAAAACTCATGGACCAGGCAAGGAGGGCATTAATCAGAGAGGCAACAAAGAGACCAAAGATAACCCTGAAGGAGCTGCAAAGCTCCACAGCGGAGATTGGAGTATCTGTCCATAGGACCACTTTAAGCCGTACACTCCATAGAGCCGGGCTTTACGGAAGAGTGGCCAGAAAAAAGCCATTGCTTAAAGAAAAAAATAAGCAAACACGTTTGGTGTTCGCCAAAAGGCATGTGGCAGACTCCCTAAACATATGGAAGAAGGTACTCTGGTCAGATGTGACTAAAATTTAGCTTTTTGGCTATCTAGGAAAACGCTATGTCTGGCGCAAACCCAACACCTCTCATCACCCCGAGAACACCATCCCCACAGTGAAGC
Source organism: Coregonus clupeaformis (assembly GCF_020615455.1). NCBI lineage: Eukaryota > Metazoa > Chordata > Actinopteri > Salmoniformes > Salmonidae > Coregonus > Coregonus clupeaformis. The sequence continues at coordinate 1,258 of NW_025536687.1, forward strand.
ATGGTGGTGGCAGCATCATGCTGTGGGGATGTTTTTCATCGGCAGGGACTGGGAAACTGATCAGAATTGAAGGAATGATGGATGGCGCTAAATACAGGGAAATTCTTGAGGGAAACCTGTTTCAGTCTTCTATAGATTTGAGACTGGAACGGAGGTTCACCTTCCAGCAGGACAATGACCCTAAGCATACTGCTAAAGCAACACTCGAGTGGTTTAAGGGGAAACATTTAAATGTCTTGGAATGGCCTAGTCAAAGCCCAGACCTCAATCCAATTGAGAATCTGAGGCATGACTTAAAGATTGCTGTACACCAGCGGAACCCATCCAACTTGAAGGAGCTGGAGCAGTTTTGCCTTGAAGAATGGGCAAAATCCCAATGGCTAGATGTGCCAAGCTTATAGAGACATACCCCAAGAGACTTGCAGCTTCAAAGTGGTAGGCATGTTGTGTAAATCAAATGATACAACCACCCCCAAAATCCATTTTAATTCCAGTTTGTAAGGCAACAAAATAGGAAAAATGCCAAGGAGGGTGAATACTTTCGCAAGCCACTATAGTTGTGCAGCGATGCTCCCTATCCAACCTGACAGAGCTTGAGAGGATCTGCAGATACAGGTGTGCCAAGCTTGTAGCATCATACCCAAGAAGACTCAAGGCTGTAATCGCTGTCAAAGGTGCTTCAACAAAGTACTGAGTAAAGGGTCTGAATACTTATGTAAATGTGATATTTCCATGTTTTATTGTTAAGACATTTGCAAACATTTCTAAAACACGGTTTTTCCTTTGTCATTATGGGGTATTGTGTGTAGATTGATGAGGGGAAAAAACAATTTAATCCATTTTAGAATAAGGCTGTAACGTAACATGTGGAAGAAGTCAAGGGGTTGCACTTCATACATAGATTTGTTCACTTCTAGAGTTAGTAGGCTACACCTAAAACAGGGCCCTCCAACCCTGTTCCTGGAGAGATACCGTCCTTTAGGTTTTCACTCCAGTCCTAATCTAGCACACCTGATTAATTAGCTGCTTGATAAACTGAATCAGGTTAGTTACAACTGGGGTTGGAGCGAAAACCTACAGGAGGGTAGCTCTCCATGAACAGGGTTGGAGAGCCCTGACCTCAACAGTGATTACACTTTAAAATAGACTCGTTACTTACACAGGAATTAAGGTTCTCAAATTGGCGTTCAATAATGTTGAGGAAATCATCCAGGTTTTTCTTGTCCCAGGTGACAGCGTTCATATTCCCATCAAACAGTTTTGTGATTTCATAGATGGTCTCGTTCAGGAACCTGACTTTGTCCTCAAACTACACAGGATGATATAAAACAAATATTAGAAACAGTATAGGCTTCCGTTATGGCATCAATATAACATTGGGTCAAGACCGCTATACCAAAGCATATCAGAACATGATGAGTCAAAATTCAAGTCTTTACCTCAGCATCATCTATGTGTCTGTAAAGTGATGTTGGGAAAAAGACAGGGGCATTCTGCTTTGTGATATCTCCTCCCTGGAAAACAATCAATATAGTATGTTAAGTCACGTGTCAAATACTTCAAGAACAATCAAGACTGACATAAAGTATAGCTTATACTGCAAGTACAGTAGGTCTAATGTAGATAGCCTCTCTTGATATCTCTGTCACTATAGCCTTAGCGCCCTTTTACTATGGCCATTCAAATATAGGCTAACAGTTTTCTGACAAAGAGGCTAAACATGAAACATATTACTATTTTACTTGGTTGGTTGTTTTGCTGTCCTTAATACATGCATTCAGTCTGCTCTTACAGCGTGCTGATAACTCACCATCTGGTCCAGCAGGGAAAGGTATTCTGCGCTCAAGTGTCCGTAGTGGTGTCGGATCCAGTCACAGCAATGACACACGCTCTGCATACTGCAAATAATAAGAAAAATACACGTCCAACTCTGCATTGTATACATTGTAAATAGCAGTTTGTTTCGCTCTTAGTTTTCCACATGAGTTTGAACATCTTGCCTGTGTTAAGTAGTTTTATGTGGAGTTGGGAAAGGGAAAACTGTATGGAGAATTTCCCCCGATCAACCTACCAGAGGCGGGGACTTTCACTTTCCAGACTACACATGCAGCCATAGGAATTCCATGCCTGCTCCGTCTTCTGGACGACCAAATCCCAATAAATCTATACACATTCTCCTTGAAATCAGCGTTGAATGATAGTTGAACAACACGATAACATTATTAAATGTAGATATCGGCTAGGCTATTAGCGAGAATAGGCTATTCACGAGCTATGCTTTCAACTGCTAATAACTTCGCGTGAAAATATTTTAAAAAGTCTGATAACAAAATCGTCGAAGTCGAAATAAAACCCACACTTCTTAAGAAATGTAGCCATATAAGACATTAATTTAGTGGGTTTCGTTCAAAGTTAGTCCGAAATATTGTTCCACAGCTCCGGCAAGTCCTCTGCTGTTGCGCTACAAATGAAAAGTGAATGGGAGACGTCAGCTTCACTACCCCAATCTCTCAACTATCATTTTCACAATGACGTAACCAACTTTCACCCTCCTGTTGTCTGCTGGTGATGCAATGTTGACAAGCAACGACTACCTGATTTGTTGGAACTTTCTATTTGTCGTTTTCTTTAAAAGGGGAAAATGAAAAATAATACGTGACTATAGTTCCTTGGTATAGGCTACGATATCAGGGATATTTTCCCTATAATGAATAGTTTTGACAGGGCTATAACCTACTGTTGTGTGTGTGTGTGTGTGTGTGAATGTGTGTGTGTCATAGTGTGGTGACCGTTTTTGAATGACTATGCAAGGTCAAATCTTGGCATTGATTTATTTCCCCCCTTTTCTATATAATATTGAGATTAATTTAGAATGTACAAAGCCTATGTAACTGTAAAGATCATATACTGTAAGGAAGTGGTCACCTAAACTGTCTGCACGTTCCTGGAGACCAGCAGGAGGAGGTAAAGGATTTTGTTCCAACCCAGCACAAACACACCTGTTTCACCAGGGTCTTGATAAGATGTCATAAGTGGTTTCATCTTGAAATGTCATGTTATAGGCTAAATTATGAGATGTAGCCTAATTATTCTGCTGGGCGTCTCAGAGTGGGAGTGTGATCTAGGATCAGGACCACCTCTGTCCATTCATTATAATCTAAAAGGCTAAACTGATCCTGGATCAGCACTCCTACTCTCTGAGACGCTTTATGAATATGGGCCTTGGTGTTATTAGATATAGCCTTAATAGGCCTTATGTATAAAATACATGTAATCTATTGGGGACCAGCCATGAGGATGAATCAGAAGGATGAGGATGAATCGTGAGAGAGCTACGGCTTTCAAGGAGAGGGACACTAATCCGGACGCTTATAAGAAATCCCGCTATGCCCTCAAGCGAACCATCAAACAGGCAAAGCGTCAATACAGGACTAAGATTGAATCCTACTACACCGGCTCTGATGCTCGTTTGATTTGGCAGGGCTTGCAAACTATTACGGACTACAAAGGGTAACCCAACTCCGAGTTGCCCAGTGACGCAAGCCTACCATTCGGACTACCTAGGGGCTAAATGCCTTTTATGCTCACTTCAAGGCAAGCAACCAGTTGTTCCGGACGACTGTGTGATCACGCTCTCCGTAGCCGATGTGAGCAAGACCGTTAAACAGGTCAACATCCACAAGGCCCGTGGGGCCAGACGGATTACCAGGACGTGTACTCAGAGCATGCGCGGACCAACTGGCAAGTGTCTTTACTGACCAACATCCCGGAAACCCTAGACCCACTCCAATTCGCATACCGCCCCAACAGATCCACAGATGACGCAATCGCAATCGCACTCCACACAGCCCTTTCCCACCTGGACAAAAGAACACCTATATGAGAATGCTGTTCATTGACTACAGCTCAGCATTCAACACCATAGTGCCCACAAAGCTCATCACAAAGCTAAGGACCCTGGGACTAAACACCTCCCTCTGCAACTGGATCATGGACTTCCTGACGGGCCGCCACAAGGTGGTAAGGGTAGGCAACAACACATCTGCCACTCTGATCCTCAACACAGGGGCCTCTCAGGGGTGCATGCTTAGTCTCCTCCTGTACTCCCTGTTCACCCACGACTCCGTGGCCAAGCACGACTCCAACACCATCATTAAGTTTGCTGACGACACAACAGTGGTAGGCCTGATCACTGACAACGATGAGACAGCCTATAGGGAGGAGGTCAGAGACCTGGCTGTGTGGTGCCAGGCCAACAACCTCTCCCTCAATGTGAGCAAGACAAAGGAGCTGATCGTGGGCTACAGGAAAAGGAGGGCCGAAAACGCCCCCATTAACATCAACGGGGCCGTAGGTGAGCGGGTCGAGAGTTTAAAGTTCCTTGGTGTCCACATCACCAACAAACTATCATGGTCCAAACACATCAAGACAGTCGTGAAGAGTGCATGACAACACCTTTTCCCCCACAGGAGACTGAAAAGATTTGTCATGTGTCCCCAGATCCTCAAAAAGTTCTACAGCTGCACCATCGAGAGCATCCTAACCGGTTGCATCACCGCCTAGTATGGCAACTGCTCGGCATCCGACCATAAGGCGCTACAGAGAGTACAGCGTACGTCCCAGTACATCACTGGGGCTAAGCTTCCTCCCATCCAGGACCTATATACTTGGCGGTGTCAGAGGAAGGCCCCAAAAATTGTCACCCAAGTCATTGACTGTTCTCTCTGCTATCGCACAGCAAGCAGTACCGGAGTGCCAAGTCTAGGTCCAAAACGCTCCTTAACAGCTTCTACCCCCAAGCCATAAGACTGCTGAACAGTTAATCAAATGGCCACCCGGCTGCTACTCGCTGTTTATTATCTATGCATAGTCACTTTACCCCTACCTACATGTACAAATTACCTCGACTAACCTGTACCCCCGCACATTGACTCGGTACCGGTACCACATGTATATAGCCTCGTTATTGTTATTTTATTGTGTAACTTTTCATTGTATTTTTTACTCTAGTTTATTTAATAAATATTTCTTAACTCTATTTCTTGAACTGCATTGTTGGTTAAGGGCTTGTAAGTAAGTATTTCACTGTAATGTCTACACCTGTTGTATTCGGCGCATGTGACAAAGACAATTTGATTTGATTTGAAACGTGATACCAAAGAGTCAGAGAGCAATATTTCCCATCACATACATCATCAATTTATTGCCTATAGTTTTACAATTCTAGGTTTAGGGGTGTGGGTAATTGGAACAGTAGTTAGCATGGCAATAACAGTAGCAACAGGCCTGCAGCCACAACACAGGAGCACTGATCAAATCGTTGCTGTGTGGTGATGTTCAAAGCGCTGAAGTGGCTGACGTCTTCATGAGTTTTAGCGCTAGCTGTGATACCTGTCCATGGTGCTGAATTGTCTTCTTATGTCGCATGACAGCTGTTTTACAAAAGTTGTGTGATGTCATCAGTTTCACCTGAGTCTTCTCCCAAGTAATCATGCACACCTTTGGCCGACGTATCGAATTGGGTAGGGAATATGTAGTTTAGAGAGCGTTTGCACATTGGGAAGACGTCGCAGAGACATCATAATAGAATGTTGGTATCTGGCCGACGTATAAACTATGTACAGTGGGGAGAACAAGTATTTGATCCACTGCCGATTTTTGCAGGTTTTCCTACTTACAAAGCATGTAGAGGTCTGTCATTTTTTATCATAGGTACACTTCAACTGTGAGAGACGGAATCTAAAACAAAAATCCAGAAAATCACATTGTCTGATTTTTAAGTAATTAATTAGCATTTTATTGCATGACATAAGTATTTGATACATCAGAAAAGCAGAACTTAATATTTGGTACAGAAACCTTTGTTTGCAATTACAGAGATCATATGTTTCCTGTAGGTGTTGACCAGGTTTGCACACACTGCAGCAGGGATTTTGGCCCACTCCTCCATACAGACCTTCTCCAGATCCTTCAGGTTTCGGGGCTGTCGCTGGGCAATACGGACTTTCAGCTCCCTCCAAAGATTTTCTATTGGGTTCAGGTCTGGAGACTGGCTAGGCCACTCCAGGACATTGAGATGCTTCTTACGGAGCCACTCCTTAGTTGCCCTGGCTGTGTGTTTCGGGTCGTTGTCATGCTGGAAGACCCAGCCACGACCCATCTTCAATGCTCTTACTGAGGGAAGGAGGTTGTTGGCCAAGATCTCACGATACATGGCCCCATCCATCCTCCCCTCAATACGGTGCAGTCGTCCTGTCCCCTTTGCAGAAAAGCCTCCCCAAAGAATGATGTTTCCACCTCCATGCATCACGGTTGGGATGGTGTTCTTGGGGTTGTACTCATCCTTCTTCTTCCTCCAAACACGGCGAGTGGAGTTTAGACCAAAAGCTCTATTTTTGTCTCATCAGACCACATGACCTTCTCCCATTCCTCCTCTGGATCATCCAGATGGTCATTGGCAAACTTCAGACGGGCCTGGACATGCGCTGGCTTGAGCAGGGGGACCTTGCGTGCGCTGCAGGATTTTAATCCATGACGGCGTAGTGTGTTACTAATGGTTTTCTTTGAGACTGTGGTCCCAGCTCTCTTCAGGTCATTGACCAGGTCCTGCCGTGTAGTTCTGGGCTGATCCCTCACCTTCCTCATGATCATTGATGCCCCACGAGGTGAGATCTTGCATGGAGCCCCAGACCGAGGGTGATTGACCGTCATCTTGAACTTCTTCCATTTTCTAATAATTGCGCCAACAGTTGTTGCCTTCTCACCAAGCTGCTTGCCTATTGTCCTGTAGCCCATCCCAGCCTTGTGCATCTCTACAATTTTATCCCTGATGTCCTTACACAGCTCTCTGGTCTTGGCCATTGAGGAGAGGTTGGAGTCATTTTGATTGAGTGTGTTGACAGGTGTCTTTTATACAGGTAACGAGTTCCAACAGGTGCAGTTAATACAGGTAATGAGTGGAGAACAGGAGGGCTTCTTAAAGAAAAACTAACAGGTCTGTGAGAGCCGAAATTCTTACTGGTTGGTAGGTGATCAAATACTTATGTCATGCAATAAAATGCAAATGAATTATTTAAAAATCATACAATGTGATTTTCTGGATTTTTGTTTTAGATTCCGTCTCTCACAGTTTAAGTGTACCTATGATAAAAACTACAGACCTCTACATGGTTTGTAAGTAGGAAAACCTGCAAAATCGGCAGCGTATCAAATACTTGTTCTCCCCACTGTAGAACTGGAGAATTTAGAATGTGCAAGACGTCAATGAGCAAACAATGTCTAAACTGCATCATCTCAATGTATACAGGATACATCATGCCTACCCACTAAGCACGGTGCTGTCTGGATCTGCCGTCTTTATTTGGTCTGATTTTTGTGAAGTCCGGACTTAATTTCAACGTCCACGGACAAGTTTGGATAGCACAGTACAGTAGAGACCAGCAGAGTACAGTTCATTACAATAGAGTGTACAGTACAGTACCGTACAATACAGTAGAGCACAGTAGAGTACAGTTCATTACAGTACAGCATACAGTGCAGTAAAGTAAAGAAAAGTAAAGTATAATTCAGTGCAGTAGAGTACAGCACAGTATAGTGTAGCCTACTTTACTCTAATGTACTAAACTGTACTGAATTAAACTCTACTGTAATCTACTGAATTAATATCTACTGTACTATACTGAATAAAACTCTACTGTCCTCTACACTACCGTTGTGACGAGTACTGAGGATACGAAGAGGCAGGACGCAGACGCAGGAATCAACAATGTAAAGGATTACTAAACACTGAGCAATACAACAAAGAGTGAGAACACAACAAGACACTACCAATCACACACAACACAACACTGAACAGTCCAGGGCTATATAGGGGTGGTGATGAGATGATGAGGTGCAGGTACCCTGGAGGTTATTAGGGTGCATTGGGTTTCCATTCTGGTGTTGCCGAGGTGGTGCGCTCAGACCAGTGGCTCAGTAGACCGGCGAATCAGAGCGCCGGAGGGGAGCAACGGGAGGAGACGTGACAGAATCCCCCCCCCTCCCCCTGGTTGCGCGGCTCCCTCCGCAGGACGTCGCCAGCCAGGAGGACGACCCCGAGGACGAGGAGAGTCCAGCAGGTCCCTCACCGCATTCGCCAGACTCCCGTCAATGTCCAGGGGCGGAGGGGGCGTACCCAGGGGGACGGCATCCGCCAGAGGACCAGGAACCACCGGCCTGAGGAGAGACACATGAAAAGTGGTTGAGACACGGTAGTGAGGGGGAAGGAGCAGCCGGTACGATACCTCATTTATCCGCTGGAGGACCTTAAACGGCCCCACAAACCGGGGGCTCAGTTTCTTGCAGGGCAGGAAGAGAGGGAGGTTTTTAGTGGACAGCGAGACACGATCACCAGGCTGGAATACGGGGGCCTCACTGCGGTGGCGGTCGGCTTGGTCCTTCTGCCGACGAAAGGCCCTCTGGAGATGGACATGGGCAGCGTCCCAGACCTGTCCGGCCCTGCGGAGCCACTCGTCAACAGCGGGCGCATCGGTCTGGCTGGGTGTCCAAGGGGCCAGGGCCGGCTGGTACCCCAGGACGCAGTGGAAGGGAGTGAGCCCCATGGAGGAGTGAACGAGGGAGTTGTGGGCATATTCTGCCCAGGGAAGAAACCTCGCCCACTCACCCTGCCGGTCCTGACAGTGGCAACGAAGAAACATCCCCAGCTCCTGGTTCATGCGCTCCACCTGCCCATTCGACTGAGGCCTATACCCGGAATTGAGGCTGGCCATGGCTCCGATCTTCTCCAGGAAAGCCTTCCACACTCGTGAGGTGAATTGGGGGCCACGGTCCGATGTCCTCCGGAAGTCCATAATGCCGGAAGACCTGTTGGAACAGGACCTCAGAGACAGTTGGCAGGCGCAGTTGGAGACGGAGGCAGGATAGGACCCTCCAGATCCTTCCTTTCTTCTGTATGGTGCATCCTGGAGAGTGCGTCGGCTTTCACATTCTGGGATCCTGGGTGGTAGGACAGAATAAACTGAAAGCGAGTAAGAATTTAGGTCCACCAGTCTTGACGAGAGTTCATCGGTTTCGCTGCCCATATGTGCTCCAAATTCCAGTGGTCAGTGAGAATCCGGAATGGATGGACTGCATCCTCCAGCCAGTGTCTCCATTCCTCCAGAGCGAGGACCACCGCCAAAAGCTCCCTGTCTCCAACTCCATAGTTCCTCTCTGCGGGGGTAGGCTTTTTCGAGAAAAAGGCACAGGGATACATTTTCTCTGGCTTACCTTGCCGCTGGGAGAGGATCCCACCCACGCCCTCCTCAGATAAGACCACCTCCAGGATGAAAGGACGAGCTGGATCTGGGTGTTTTTGGAGGAGCGCTGAGATTAACCTCTCATTCAGCCTCTTGAAGGCAGCGTCAGCCTCAGGGTTCCAGGCCAGCTTCTGAGGACCACCCTTAAGGAGAGAGGTGAGCGGGGCGGCTATGGAGCTGAAGGACCTGATGAAACGCCGGTGGAAATTTGCGAAGCCCAGAAAGCTCTGCAGGCCCTTGATGGTGGTGGGGACTGGCCATGACCTGACAGTGTCTGTCTTCGCTCTTTCCATGAACACCCCCTGAGGACTGATCCTGTATCCCAGGAAGGAGATGGCCTGTTGGTGGAATTCTCGGAACACGTCATTGACGAAGGACTGGAACACGGAAGGTGCGTTGGCGAGGCCGTAGGTCATGACGCTGTATTCATAGTGGCCTGAGGTAGTGCTGAATGCCGTCTTCCACTCGTCTCCTTCCCGGATTCGGATCAGATTGTAGGCACTCCTCGGGTCCAACTTGGTAAAGTACCTGGCCCCTCGCAGCTGCTCGATGGCCGATGGAACCAGAGGGAGGTGGTACCGGTACTTGGTGGTGACTGCGTTCAACCCCAAGTAGTCAATGCACGGCCTCAGTCCTCCGTCTTTTTTGACCACGAAGAAGCTGGCGGAGGCAGGTGAGGTAGAGCGTCTGATGAACCTGTTTCAGGGTCTCCGCCACATACTTCTCCATGGCCTCAGTCTCCACTATGGAGAGGGAGTAAATGCGACTCTTCGGGGGGTGTTGTCCCTCCAGCAGGTCAATGGCGCAGTCCCAGGGCCTGTGAGGAGGGAGACACTTAGCCTTGGAGGCAGAGAAGACGTCGGAGAGATCTGCGTACTCACGTGGAATGATGGGCTGGAGGGCGGACTCTGGACTCGTGGAATACCACCGGCAGGCAGGTCCTCCGGCATGAGGGGGACCAGGCTGTGATCCTTTTGGTGATCCTATTGATGGTAGGGTTGTGTAGTCTGAGCCAGGGCAATCCCAAGACGATCCGGTGAAGGGGTGACGTGACGATGTGGAAGGACAGCTCCTCGTAGTGCTCCGGTAGTGTGGGAATGGTGATGGTGATGGGGAGAGTGACGTGCGTAATGGTGCCTGATTCAAGTGGTTTATTGTCCAGCGAGGTGACGTGTAGCGGAGAAGGCAGTGGCACGGTGGGCAACCCCCATTCAGAGACCAGCTCCCTATCTATAAGGTTCCCCGCTCATCCAGAATATATCATTGCTGTGGAAGGCAAAGAGAAGGAAGAACCATTCACCGTTAGGGGTACTAAAAACAATGGTTTGGTGACAGGTGATGACGGAACATTCACGGAGTGGCGACGGGAGTCATACCACCTAGATAGGGAGCCGCCAGGAGATCTGTGGTCCGTGGTGGTGTTGGTGTGCTTCCCACCAACATGGGTGAGGACTCAGAGGCAAGGCGGCTTCCATAGCTCAGATGGGGTGAGCGTCGAGGCTCCGGGAGGTGTTGTAAACTCTGTCGGTCTCTCAACATGTCGTCAAGACGAATTGACGTGGCGATGAGGGTATCAAGGTCCATCTCGTCGTCCCGACATGCAAGTTCCGTCGTGATGTCCTCCCGTAAGCCTCTCCTGAAGGCTGTGCGCAGAGCATTCTCATTCCAGCCGGAAGACGCCACCACTGTGCGAAAGCTCAGGGCTTACTCGAATGCGGCCCCCTCTCCCTGTTGTAGCCGGAGGAGACGCTCACCCCCGTCCTTTCCCTCCGTGGGATGATCGAACACCACCCTGAATCGAGCGAGGAAGGTGGAGTAGGGAAGCGCCGCGGCCTCACCTCCTTCCCAGACTGCTGTGGCCCAATCCAGCGCCTTTCCCTTCAGTTGCGAAATCACCAGCGCTATCCTGGCTTGGTCCGATGGAGATGCCCCACGCTGACGCGCCAGATACAGTGAAACCTGTAGCGGGAAGCCTCTACATTTTGTCGTTTTCCCGTCATAGCGCTCCGGCAGGGCGAGGGGTCCCTGAGACATTGATGATAGCACGGGAGGAGGTGGACTGGGTGCACTCGCCGCTCCCTGAGGTGGAACCGGAGTGATGGTCAGTTTATGCAGCATTTGAAGCACTTCCTGCATGGTGGCGTTCAGCTGGGCAATCTGCTGCTGGTGCTGGTCGAGGCGCTGGGAAACTCCAGGATGATTACCTGCTGCATCCATTTTCGTGATTGGTGTGTGATTCTGTGACGAGTACTGAGGATACGAAGAGGCAGGACCCAGACGCAGGAATCAACAATGTAAAGGTTTACTAAACAAGAGTACAACAAAGAGCGCGTACACAACAAGACACTAACAATCACACACAACACAACACTGAACAGTCCAGGGCTGTATAGGGGTGGTGATGAGATGATGAGATGCAGGTGCGCTGGAGATGATTAGGGTGCGTTGGGTTTCCATTCCGGTGTTGCCGATGTGGTGCGCTCAGACCGGTGGCTCAGTAGACCGGCGAATCAGAGCACCGGAGGGAAGCAACGGTCCGGACCAGCCAAATGTGTACTTTTTTGGGGGGCACAGCTCATTACGTTTTGGTCATTCAGCAGACGCTTTTATCTACAGCGACTTACAGTGCATTCAACTGGAGAGACCTGAAAATAGCTGTGCAACGACCCTCCCCATCCTACCTGACAGAGCTTGAGAAGATCTGCAGAGAAGAATGGGAGAAACTCCCCAAATACAGGTGTGCCAAGCTTATAGCGTCATACCCAAAAAGACTTGAGTCTGTAATTGTTGCCAAAGGTGCTTCAACCAAGTACTGAGTAAAGGGTCTGAATACTTAGCTAACATAAGTGCATGTGACAGATGGGAGCAATAATGAATATTCTATGTTGCAATCTTCAGTTGGCTCTTCTTTCCTATATTAAATGGATTCAAAATGTATTATAGTGAGATAATGCTTACTTAATTGAGAATGTATGTGCAGTTGAAATTTGGCCATTGATTCAATGACCAAAAAATACATATTTTCAACATCTGTAAATGACATATTTTCAACGTTCATTCAGAACCGAAAATGAACCAGATTTCAATGTCCAGAAAATACGTATTTTCAACAGCCAGAAAATATGTACTTTAAATGTCCAGAAAATATGTATTTTCAACTTTCATTCAGAACCAAAAATTTAACTAATTTCTACTTCCGGAAAATACTTATTTTCAACGTCCAGAAAATATGTATTTTCAATTCCAGAAAATATATATTTTCTACTTTCAACATCTGGAAAATATATTTTTTAAACGACCGGAAAATAGGTATTTTCAACTTTCATTCAGAACCTAGAATGAACCTAACTTATTTCGGACGTCTTTTCAAAGTCATTTTGCTTACTGGGTACATTGGGCAGACTTGTGCTACCAAGTTAAGTCACAAAAACCCTGTCTACCACATGTGACATCATCAGTCCTAACCAATGCCATTTTTATTAGGCCTACATGTAAATATGTTAGATTAAGGTCATCAGACTGTTAAATAGCCATCACTAGCCGGCCTCCACCCAGCAACCTGCCCTGAGCTTAGTCACTGTCACTAGCCGGCTACATCCCGATTACTCATCCCTGCACCTTAGAGGCTGCTACCCTATGTACAGTACATACAGTGGGAAAAAAAAGTATTTAGTCAGCCACCAATTGTGCAAGTTCTCCCACTTAAAAAGATGAGAGAGGCCTGTGATTTTCATCATAGGTACACGTCAACTATGACAGACAAAATGAGGGGAAAAAAATCCTCATAAGTATTTGGTCAATAACAAAAGTTTCTCAATACTTTGTTATATATCCTTTGTTGGCAATGACACAGGTCAAACGTTTTCTGTAAGTCTTCACAAGGTTTTCACACACTGTTGCTGGTATTTTGGCCCATTCCTCCATGCAGATCTCCTCTAGAGCAGTGATGTTTTGGGGCTGTCGCTGGGCAACACGGACTTTCAACTCCCCTCCAAAGATTTTCTATGGGGTTGAGATCTGGAGACTGGCTAGGCCACTCCAGGACCTTGAAATGCTTCTTACGAAGCCACTCCTTCGTTGCCCGGGCGGTGTGTTTGGGATCATTGTCATGCTGAAAGACCCAGCCACGTTTCATCTTCAATGCCCTTGCTGATGGAAGGAGGTTTTCACTCAAAATCTCACGATACATGGCCCATTCATTCTTTCCTTTACACGGATCAGTCGTCCTGGTCCCTTTGCAGAAAAACAGCCCAAAGCATGATGTTTCCACCCCCATGCTTCACAGTAGGTATGGTGTTCTTTGGATGCAACTCAGCATTCTTTGTCCTCCAAACACGACGAGTTGAGTTTTTACCAAAAAGTTATATTTTGGTTTCATCTGACCATATGACATTCTCCCAATCCTCTTCTGGATCATCCAAATGCACTCTAGCAAACTTCAGACGGGCCTGGACATGTACTGGCTTAAGCAGGGGGACACGTCTGGCACTGCAGGATTTGAGTCCCTGGCGGCGTAGTGTGTTACTGATGGTAGGCTTTGTTACTTTGGTCCCAGCTCTCTGCAGGTCATTCACTAGGTCCCCCCCGTGTGGTTCTGGGATTTTTGCTCACCGTTCTTGTGATCATTTTGACCCCACGGGATGAGATCTTGCGTGGAGCCCCAGATTGAGGGAGATTATCAGTGGTCTTGTATGTCTTCCATTTCCTAATAATTGCTCCCACAGTTGATTTCTTCAAACCAAGCTGCTTACCTTTTGCAGATTCAGTCTTTCCAGCCTGGTGCAGGTCTACAATTTGGTGTTTCTGGTGTCCTTTGACAGCTCTTTGGTCTTGGCCATATTGGAGTTTGGAGTGCAATGACTGTTTGAGGTTGTGGACAGGTGCTCTTTATACTGATAACAAGTTCAAACAGGTGCCATTAATAGAGTGGTTAACGAGTGGAGGACAGAGGAGCCTCTTAAAGAAGAAGTTACAGGTCTGTGAGAGCCAGAAATCTTGCTTGTTTGTAGGTGACCAAATACTTATTTTCCACCAATATTTGCAAATAAATTCATTAAAAATCCTACAATGTGATTATCTGGAAAAAATAGTTGACGTGTACCTATGATGAAAATTACAGGCCTCTCTCATCTTTTTAAGTGGGAGAACTTGCACAATTGGTGGCTGACTAAATACTTTTTTCCCCCACTGTAGATATGGAACACTGGTCACCTTAATAACGTTCACATACTGTTTTACCCATTTCATGTGTATGTACTATATTCTAGTTAAGGCCATCCTATTCAACTATTGCTGTACCTATACTATTCCATCCAAGTATTCTTCACATACACTACCGGTCAAAAGTTTTAGAACACCTACTCATTCAAGGGTTTTTCTTTATTTTTACTATTTTAATGTGTGCAGCACATGTGGGAATCTTCAAACTTGGAAAACATTCCAGGTGAAGAGCGGAAATACAAGGGTGCTTTGAAGAATCTAAATATAAAATATATTTTGATTTGTTATACAGATCCTGATGAGTCTTCACTAAATATAAAACGGAATGAGTAGGTGTTCTAAAACTTTTCACCGGTAGTGTACATATATACACTCGGACTCCGACACTCCGACATTGCTCATCCTAATATTTATATATTTCTTATGTCATTTTACATTTACATTTAATGTCCATTCTTTTACTTTTAGATTTGTGTGTATTGTTGTGTATTGTTCGATATTACTGCACTGGTAGAGCTAGGAACACAAGCATTTCGCGACACCCGCTATAATATCTGCTAAATATGTGTATGCAACAAATTACATTAGATTTTATTAAAATAGATTTCAGATGTAGAGGCCACATTTATTTAATTATAATATATTTCATCATTACAATAACACACATTTCGTATCAGGTTGCAATAATAAATACAGTATGCAATGGCCTTCATAAGTACAAAAATAAATGCACTAAAACATTGTTACGTTGTGTATAGCCTAAATCAATCACATAATTATTCAGTATAAAAAATGTTTTACTCCACAGAGTTGTGAATACATTACAACACAATAAATGAATAAGTTCAAAAACAAATAAATTAACAAGTAAATAAATAATACATAATGCTCATTGGCTACTTAATGTTGTGTCTAGTCTTCGTAGGTGTGCCAGCACAACTGTCCTTACGTCTTCCCAGCCGCTTGCGCTGTGTTTCTGCATGAATTAAATACAATTATTAAGATTTTAGAATAGACACACGTTTTATCATCACATACATACATCCAGATTTGGTGAATGTACTCTCTTTGTAAGACAAATGGATCAACTTACCTCGCGTTTCAAGTAATTGTTAAGGAACTTGAAGTGAAGGCTCATCTTTTTGTTCACTCTTTTGACATATTTTGATAGTCTAGTTTTCATAGCCTTTACCTGTTGGAACAAAATACAAATATTTTAATATTGTGATGTGTTTAACATGTAACCATCTTATTTTATAATCGAATAGGATAGGATAATGTTTTCCTTTTCGCATTAATGTTAAGAGGAGAAATTACATACGCATTGGTCTAGCTCCGAGGTCTGGCGATGCAGGTCATTCATAAACCTGTCAACTCCTTTCTGGTCCCAGGCGGTGGACTCATATTTGCCACTGCTGTACAATTTCTTTATAGCTTTCAGAGTTTGCGAAATGAAGACAATCTGTTCGTCAGCCTAGAAGAAGAGTGCTTTGTATTAGTACATGCCTTATGAATTGAGGGCAAATCTAAGAAAATTATAGCAAATTGCATATTCATTATAACCTAATTATATTGTCCAGGTGTGAAAGATGTCCATGCTGATCATGCTGCCAGCCACATTGGTAAGGCCCAGGGGATCGTGACGTGCCTAAGAGCCACACCCTACAACAGCAGCAGACGCAAAGTCTACCTACCTATGGACATCTGCATGCTGGTGAGTGACCATATCTGCAGCAGAGGTATCAAAATTATGACTTTCCTGCTGGTGACGTTTTGTACAGATGGATGCCATACTGCGATTCCAGACACACACACACAGGCCTTTATGTCACAGGATATTCCTGCTAGACTGGTTTGGCATTATCCACACAGTGAGTGAGTGTGTCACTACTCCAAATGGAGCATGCCAGAGGCACAGTTATAATGAAACCCCATGACAATGCACTGGCTGTAGTTACAAGGCAAATTCACAGCCTTTGTCTGAGCCATCTGTCACCAAGGCCTCTGAGCCACAGCTGGAGTGACAGGGGACTGTGCTGTGTGGTTTATGATGTGACATCAGAAGGTTAGTGACCTCATCAGGTTTATGGAGGCCTCCAGTTCATTTGCCTATTACTAATGTTTTGGCAGCTGGGGGCGCGTAACATCATAAAGGTTTAGTCATGAGCTCAACTGAAGCCCCCTAGAGTTTCCCCCTACAGTCCATCTATGATTTTTCCCCCTACCTCCATCAATGTTAAAGCTTGCTAAAGCCTGGTGGGTTTTCTCCACTTCCTGTGTCATTAAGGGACAGTGAGTGCTTTGCAATTTTCCAATTATTTTCATCCGGTCATAAGTTCATTGCTCTGGTTGGAAGGACGGAAGGGACTGTTGGTGTCTGGGGATTTAACTACCGCAGCCTCTGTCCGTGGTGATGTTACATTTATACAGGCTTTGGCATTGGAACCTCTGTATGTTCCTGTTTTGTTGTTGTTGTTGTTGCTCCCATTGCTTGACAATAGCTTCTAGCCTAGCTAATAACTTGCAATACCAAGCTTCATTGCATTCAATTTTTTTATTGAAGTTACCCGACTTGATTGTTTAGTTTGTCAAGCTAACATGTGTAGCAGGATGTCTACAGACACCGACCGCCTTGTGCTTTTGGGCAATACAAATCTCCTTGTCATCATATTATTTTTAAACTATATCAAACTAAACTCCTTATTTGTGGAATAAGATTCAGATTACCCTGTTTATTTATTTTTTGCTGTCAAACTATCCGACTTCTACTCTGTTTCTAAACAACTTCTGTCTATCAGGGGGCTGACGTCCACAGTGCAGTAAACAGACCTCAAGGCAGCCTGAGGCCATGATAACAGTTTAAAGGAGAGAGAACTGAGATCTGACAATCGTTATACAGTGAGGGAAAAAAGTATTTGATCCCCTGCTGATTTTGTACGTTTGCCCACTGACAGACATGATCAGTCTATAATTTTAATGGTAGGTTTATTTGAACAGTGAACGACAGGATAATAACAACAAAAATCCATAAAAACGCATGTCAAAAATGTTATAAATTGATTTGCATTTTAATGAGGGAAATAAGTATTTGACCCCTCTGCAAAACATGACTTAGTACTTGGTGGCAAAATCCTTGTTGGCAATCACAGAGGTCAGACGTTTCTTGTAGTTGGCCAACAGGTTTGCACACATCTCAGGAGGGATTTTGTTCCACTCCTCTTTGCAGATCTTCTCCAAGTCATTAAGGTTTCGAGGCTTACGTTTGGCAACTCGAACCTTCAGCTCCCTCCACAGATTTTCTATGGGATTAAGGTCTGGAGACTGGCTAGGCCACTCCAGGACCTTAATGTGCTTCTTCTTGAGCCATTCCTTTGTTGCCTTGGCCGTGTGTTTTGGGTCATTGTCATGCTGGAATACCCATCCACGACCCATTTTCAATGCCTTGTCTGAGGGAAGGAGGTTATGTGCCTCCCGAGTGGCGCAGTGCCACTAGAGATCCTGGTTCGAATCCAGGTCTGTCGTAGCCGGCCGCGACCGGGAGACCCGTGGGGCGGCGCACAATTGGCCCAGCGTCGTCCAGGGTAGGGGAGGGGATGGCCGGCAGGGATGTAGCTCAGTTGGTAGAGCATGGCGTTTGCAACGCCAGGGTTGTGGGTTCGATTCACACGGGGGGGTATGATTTTTAAAATTTTTATAATGTATGCACTCACTAACTGTAAGTCGCTCTGGATAAGAGCGTCTGCTAAATGACTAAAATGTAAATGTAAATGTAATATTCAGACCCCATCACTATTTGCACATTTTGTTACGTTACAGCCTTATTCTAAAATTGATTCAATGTCTATTTGTTTCATCACAATAACCCATAATGCCAAAGCCAAAACATGTTTTCAGACATTTTTGCAAATTTATTAAAAATAAAAAACAGTTTTTGCTTAATCTTTATGGGGTATTGTGTGCAGATTGATGTGGGAAAAAAACTATGTAATACATTTTAGAATAAGGCTGTAACGTAACACAATGTGGAAAAAGTTAAGGGGTCTGAATACTTTTCGAATTCACTGTAAACTCTTAGAAAAAAAGGTTATGGATAGAACAAAACCTTTTTTTAAGAGTGTAGGCTATGCATATTTCTTACCTTGAAATTATCTACTTGTCTGTATTGCTTGTCAGGGAAAGTGATCTGAGTTTCTCGAGAGATTTCATGACCCTGAGATGCCAAAAAATTTAAACAAAATATGGCATTATTATTACTGTACATAAAGGAGTCAGGGAAATAAATGAAACATAGCAGCACGTGAAATGTTGAAAAAATGACAACAGCCCAATGACCAGGAACAAGTGAATAAACATTACCGCATAGCCTACCATTTTCTGAAGCATCGTTATGGTGTTTTTGCTGAACACTTCGAACATGCTCGGAGACCGAGGCAGTGTCCTCATCCAAGTGCATCCGATGGTTTTATGCCAGGTGCAAATCGTCAGGACCAAGAACATCCAAAGGTTGATTGAACCCATTTTAGCGTAGGTCTACTGTAGTTCTCGGTCTGTCCCAATCAACCGTGGTGCACTTCCGAAAGATAGCCTACTTTGTATAATTCCGACAAAAAAAATATATTTTCCCCAAAGGATAAAGAGATAAAGTGGTCTTCCTGATCGAACAATATCTCGAATTCCCGAGTTCTGCCATGCTCCAACCTGTGTCGATCATTTATACAAAGATTCTGCACGGTGTTCCAAAAGTGAAAGGTGGAAGTCCCCATACACTTTCATACCTGAGAATATTGTTTTCCGTCTGGAGAAAATGCATCGAAAGGACAGGTGCATCTCTCAGATAATTGTTACATTCTTGATTTATTTGCTATTTTATCATGAAATATTGGCCTATCAACCAGGAAAAAAAATATTAATTAAAAAAATGGACATGTGAATCCATTTTATTCAGACTACGGCCTAAATAAATATCACCATATAGAACAAAACTGAGTTTGGCCTTTGACTTCGAAAACAATAGCATTTTATATTGTCTTTGCAAACGCAACAGCTTTTCATTTGCACACAGAAACTATGGTCTCCAACTACGTTGTAACCAATTGCTTAAAGGGAAATTGTGGTTTGTGGACCACAACTGCCTATTTAAAGACACAGATCAACCTTGGATGGGTTCTATCAATTACACACTCAACATGACTTTATTTCGTTTTAGAAACGGGTTTGGATTGTCTGAAATATTTTTGTAGAGCCCCTCCTATATGCTCCCGCTTTTCAGAATAAGACACTGGTAGCATATACAGTGCACAGCCAGTATAGACCTTGGGAATACTGTTTAAATTGGAGCCTATATTGCAGGGGCTTTTGAATCTGGGCCTATAGCCACGTGTGCGTACAATATAGGCCTGTCAGGTAGATCATCCGTCAAAGTATTCCATATTCGTGTGTTTTTATTGGGCTTATAAATTAATATTGTATATATTTATTTATCCAGATATGTGAGTTGATGGGACCTCTGCATGTATTATCTTTCCACTATAGAGAATGAAGAGTAACAGCATGGTTAGCGATTGCAACGCTCCATTGAACTAACATTCAGAATTTGTTGCATGATATCCAATATATGTGTACTTGATATAATTAATAACTATACGATTCAACAATGTTTTACAGTGATATGATGATGGTTGGGATTCAGGAATTCAGAGTATTGTAAAGGATTTTATTGTTTTTCATTGAAAATGATGTTGATATGCAATTGTCAGGAGGAATAACATCACATTTAGGATAACATGCCAAGGAAAAAGTCGTTTCATTTCAAGGTTGCATCACACCACATAATTTTACAAAATTGCTAGCACAATTTCAACCAATATAAGGCATGTTTGTCTCTTTATTGAAATATTATAGCCTACATTATAGCCTAATTATTTGCAACACGGAGAAATAACATATAAAGCTTACAGTGGCATAATTCATATATTCAAAAAAATTACATTTTCATGCAGAAATTAACTAAAAGTAATGCTACTCTCACACGTGTTTTCTTGGCATTTTTTATTTCTTGTAAATATCCCTCAGGATGCTCCCCATTTCAGCTCTAACGACCTCCCATGAGCACAAGCTGAAACGCTGAAAGAAAATACGTGAAACAAATATGTTTTAGGTTAAAATAATATATAATACACCATAGGTATTAGGCCTACTCCACCCCCCTCAATAGTTTAGTTTTGAAACACAATTGACAAAAAAAATATAATCTAAGAGATGTTTTATCTCAAGTGTAAGAAAGTCGTCGAGATGTTTGAAGTAGTTCTTAACCATATCTCCAATTGGAAGGTTAAGATGCAGACTCATGTTTTTGACCTGAAAAAAATGTATAAACGTAAAAAACTACTTCAATATGAATTTCCTTGTGAATAATATTAATAACATGAATTACACGGATACTATGATTAATAAATGAATGGCCTATTGTGTAATGCAATGAACAAATACAACAACATCACCAAGAACGTACACATTCCGAATAGGTCCTATTTTGTCGAGCAATGTGTTGGAGCTCCCTGAGCTTGATGGTATTCCATTTCACAAGTGTTAGGTTTTGTTGGAAGAGCTCGCTGGCTAGTTGAAAAGCAAGTCTCAGTGTCCAAAGCTTTTCCCCCTCCTGTAATCACAATAACACCCCGTGTACCCATGCAATTCAACTAGACTAACACAAAAATTGTAGCCACTCATGATTTCTTGAGCATCACCTCTATTGAAAGCGTTGGACGTTGGACCATTATCTTTTCCGCCTCTTTGATACAGCCTCTTGGTCTCCTCTCCTATACCACACACAAAAGACGCCATATCTCAATAAAACAACAATATATGAATGAATCAAGCTCCAATATTCTATTTTGCAACTAGAATACATAACTTGTGATCTCACAGTATATATGCTACAGCCTATATTCAGAACCATATTTCTAAATATATCCTGCCTATATGGTCAATTTGTAACAGGTTAAAGAAATTGACCTACCATGGTAAGATCATTGAGGGTCTGGCGAGTTTGAGAAAGATAAAACTAGCTGTTGACGACATTTTGCATTCTTGTCTTCTGTGTGCAGGTGTGCGCAAGAATGTTGCTCAGAGGGACAGGGTCATGGCTAGAAGGGATCCAGCTTTTGCCAAATTAACGCCAGATTTGACTTTTCGTAGCAGGTTAAGAGAAATTACGCAGCAGGTTAGGAGAATTAACATAGCAGGTAAGGATAATTAGGTTACGTTTAGGAAAATAGTTAGGTAAAATGCAACAACAAAACATTGTGGACGTTAATTTGACAATTAGGAACCCTTCTAGCCATTACAGTGGGACAGCCAGTCTCGAGGGCTGATGACATCGGTGAATAAAAACCATAAATTGCTTTCGAAAACGACAGTTTTTACATACTACTGCATTTCGTCATCTATCCCATCTATCCTAGTAGGTAGAACATTGCTTGCGTGCTAGGCCAGCTCACTCAGCATTATTATCACATGCTTATTGCAGTATAAGCTGTATGTAATGATGAACTCTTCGGTTGCCTACATCTTCTCTCACCTGGTTAAAAGTACAATGGTGTCTGCTTTTGGCCAAATGTGGTTGATACACACCTGGTTTCAGATATGTTTGCTTTCAGGGCAGTACATGTAACCCAATACAATTTGATTGCGCAGGCTATTCTGAAACCTCTTCACCCCATCCACTTTTCTATGAGCTCATTGTAATGAAGGATTTACCCCTTTGCCCTGACATTGGCAGGATGTTTTTACACAATGAAGTGCATCCTCTATTTTGCCTTTTAAAAATGATTTGTCTTGTGCTTTTCTTTGTTTTCATTCGAAGACCTTGTGAGTGAAGTAAAAAAGAAATTAAAATCGATACCTGCATTGATACCATTCCGAAAACTTGAGCCCTTCCTTCACCTGCTCTTGAGGACTCCCTGTTGTGGGTAATACTGTATATGAAGGCAATGGTCCTGTCCAGACACAACCCTCTCCTACTTCAAAGACACTTCATATAGATCTGAAATAAATTGGATAGGTAGTAGCAACCCAGCAAAAAAAATTACGTTCCAAGACGTGACCACAAAGTTATTTTAGTCCCGACAAAAGTCATGATAACGTTATTGTGAACGTGCCTTCTACGTAGCTGTGGTGTCCGCTGACAAAACTTATGTCCCAAGTCTTTTCAGGACATAGAAATGTGGGGGATTTTAAACAGCTAAATAACGTTATTCAGTAACGTTATAAGAGATGTCCTTGAATCTTCCATGAACGTGCACACTTTTATGTGCCTTATTGCTACTGTAGGTACCCACTGACCAAAGATAAGTTCCCAGTGGCTACCAGAAATTGCTCTCAATGTACTTTGACGTATAGCAACGTTATGAGGTTGACATAAAAAAAATGTTTTCATGAAACGTCTCCTAGATGTTGAAATGAGGGGGGCCCTGAATATCTAATGACATTATAAGACACGTCATTTAATTTACCCTGAACATATACACAGTATCCTGTCGGTAGGTGCCCACTGACAAAATATGCAAAATTCCAGAAAATAATAAGTTTTTTATTTTTATTACTTAACCTGTATCACAATAGATTCGGAAACAAAATCACAGCAATAAGCTTACAAAATAACAAGTCAGTAAAAACATGAACACTGCACTCCAATCAAGAACTGTAAAACTGCTTAAAGCTAAAAGTCAATAACTATGTTATGTTTATTCATGTGCTGCTGCTCCATCCTCATCCACTGTCGCTTCCTCGACCCGCTCCTGGAAGTCACAATAACAGAAATGGGTCATTATTTTCAGTAAACAAATAATCAAAATGCCGGTTTAACGTCTACTCCCTACTACATACCTTTTGTACTAGCACAATAATTTAGCTATACTAACCGACTGGATTAAAGTGAAGTACATTTTTTAAAATTATAATAATAAAGTGTTATTTTTAATCATACCTTTCTCTTACTCTTGAGCCGAGCTGGTGCATGTTTGAGAGCGTCTGCTATTTTGTCATCTACCTCTTGGTAGGTAGCCTTGGGGTGTGCTTTCAGGGACTATTTTGCGAGAAAAAAATGAAATGGTACATTCCATGTCATATCACTACTTTTCCACCTACAGTGGGGAAAAAAGTATTTAGTCAGCCACCAATTGTGCAAGTTCTCCCACTTAAAAAGATGAGAGAGGCCTGTAATTTTAATCATAGGTACACGTCAACTATGACAGACAAAATGAGGAAAAAAAATCCAGAAAACCACATTGTAGGATTTTTAATGAATTTATTTGCAAATTATGGTGGAAAATAAGTATTTGGTCAATAACAAAAGTTTCTCAATACTTTGTTATATACCCTTTGTTGGCAATGACACAGGTCAAACGTTTTCTGTAAGTCTTCACAAGGTTTTCACACACTGTTGCTGGTATTTTGGCCCATTCCTCCATGCAGATCTTCTCTAGAGCAGTGATGTTTTGGGGCTGTCGCTGGGCAACACAGACTTTCAACTCCCTCCAAAGATTTTCTATGGGGTTGAGATCTGGAGACTGGCTAGGCCACTCCAGGACCTTGAAATGCTTCTTACGAAGCCACTCCTTCGTTGCCCGGGCGGTGTGTTTGGGATCATTGTCATGCTGAAAGACCCAGCCACGTTTCATCTTCAATGCCCTTGCTGATGGAAGGAGGTTTTCACTCAAAATCTCACGATACATGGCCCCATTCATTCTTTCCTTTACACGGATCAGTCGTCCTGGTCCCTTTGCAGAAAAACAGCCCCAAAGCATGATGTTTCCACCCCCATGCTTCACAGTAGGTATGGTGTTCTTTGGATGCAACTCAGCATTCTTTGTCCTCCAAACACGACGAGTTGAGTTTTTACCAAAAAGTTCTATTTTGGTTTCATCTGACCATATGACATTCTCCCAATCCTCTTCTGGATCATCCAAATGCACTCTAGCAAACTTCAGACGGGCCTGGACATGTACTGGCTTAAGCAGGGGGACACGTCTGGCACTGCAGGATTTGAGTCCCTGGCGGCGTAGTGTGTTACTCTGCAGGTCATTCACTAGGTCCCCCCGTGTGGTTCTGGGATTTTTGCTCACCGTTCTTGTGATCATTTTGACCCCACGGGGTGAGATCTTGCGTGGAGCCCCAGATCGAGGGAGATTATCAGTGGTCTTGTATGTATTCAATTTCCTAATAATTGCTCCCACAGATTCAGTCTTCCCAGCCTGGTGCAGGTCTACAATTTTGTTTCTGGTGTCCTTTGACAGCTCTTTGGTCTTGGCCATAGTGGAGGTTGGAGTGTGACTGTTTGAGGTTGTGGACAGGTGTCTTTTATACTGATAACAAGTTCAAACAGGTGCCATTAATACAGGTAACGAGTGGAGGACAGAGGAGCCTCTTAAAGAAGAAGTTATAGGTCTGTGAGAGCCAGAAATCTTGCTTGTTTGTAGGTGACCAAATACTTATTTTCCACCATCATTTGCAAATAAATTCACAAAAAATCCTACAATGTGATTTTCTGGATTTTTTTCTTCTAAATTTTTCTGTCATAGTTGACGTGTACCTATGATGAAAATTACAGGCCTCTCTCATCTTTTTAAGTGGGAGAACTTGCACAATTGGTGGCTGACTAAATACTTTTTTTCCCCACTGTATGCTGGCTGTCCCGCTCTTCCCTCATAGGCAATATTGGCCATGAGAACTCTCTCCTTCACGTTTCCTTTGTCCTCTCTCTCCGATCTTAACAGGTTGTAGGATTTCACATTTAGTTTATAACTGCCTTGTTACTGATTTAATTCATTTGAAATGTTAATAAATACACATTTGACTTACCATCACTTGACCAATAATAGTAATGATTGATAGTAATGAGAAATATTTTTTGTAGTGTATCATGGGCTGATCGTTTCTTCTGAAGATAAGTTAAATGGTAATTGGGAAATCAATCCAAACACTAAATAGGCATATGGCATATATGACATCTGCATTTCATTGACATTAAGATATTTGGATTCAGTAATATTGCAGGTTGCAGTCTTCTCTCAAATCTGATCCTCTTGATAAACAGCTAACTTATTTTTGTCAATTGCTGTTCAAATACGTGATACAGATTTAAAAAAAAGTTAAAAACAGATACATTTTAAATGGCCATCCCTACCATTTTCTTTCGATAGTGGGAGTCTTTAAGTGTTTCACAGATATCCTTCAGTTCCTCATTTGTTTCTGCAGGGTTTTGCAGCATTTCAAGTTGCCCCAGGGACTGACTCCTTTGGCTGCCGGGCCTCTATAACTTGGGTCAGAGCAGTCCTGAACTCTGTACGGATCATCTCCAGTTTCACCATTATCCTCATCTCCACTGCTTGAAGATCTGCAAAATAATAAAGACTCCACAGTCGTGTGGAGAGGCAGAACATTGTTGGCGGAGGTACATCCCTATTTCTTGGTTCAGACGTTCCGTCTGCCCGTTGGTCTGGGGATGGTACCCGGAGGAGAGGCTGAGGGCGACCCCCAGTCGGTCACAGAAGGCTCGCCACACCCGGGAGACAAACTGGGGCCCGCGTTCAGAGACGATGTCCTCCGTAATCCCATACAGACGGAACACCTGTTGGAACATACACTCAGCCAATTCCATGGCGTTAGGTAAATGAGGAAGAGGAACCAGACCACACATTTTGAAAAACGGTCTACTATGACAAGGATGGTGGTGTTACCAGAGGATTCAGGAAGGTCTGTGATGAAGTCAACCGCTATGTGGGATCAGGGTCTGTGAGGGATTGGCAAAGGTTGAAGCTTACCGGAAGGGAGATGACGAGGGCTTTTGGTTTGGGCGCAGACTGGACAGAAGAGTACGTAATCCCTGACATCGGATGCCAGTGAGGACCTCAAGAATTTGCGGGCTAGATGTTCGGTGGTTTGTGTAATGCCCGGATGTCCTGACCCCAAGGACGTGGGACACCACAGCTTCAGTTGGGGTCTGACAGCTGCTGGTACGTAACTCTTCCCTGCTGATGTCTCAGGAGGAGCCGGGTCTGAGGTTAGGGCTTCTTGTATGGCATAGTGAACCTCCCATTGTACCAGTCCCATAATGCAAGAGGAAGGAAGAATGGGTGTAGGGTCTGAGTTAGTGGTCGGAAGGTCAAACTGGCGGGAGAGAGCATCAGCTTTTACGTTTTTTCTTTACAGGGATGTAAGTAACATGAAAATGGGAAGCGTGTGAAGAAGAGAGCCCAGCGGGCTTGTCTGGAGTTTAACCTCTTGGCCCCTCTGATATACAGTGAGGGAAAAAATGATTTGATCCCCTGCTGATTTTGTACGTTTGCCCACTGACAAAGACATGATCAGTCTATAATTTGAATGGTAGGTTTATTTTAACAGTGAGAGACAGAATAACAACAAAAAAAATCCAGAAAGATGCATGTCAAAAATGTTATAAATTGATTTGCATTTTAATGTGCTCCCGAGTGGCGCAGTGGTCTAAGGCGGGCTAGCTGTGCTACTAGAGATCCTGGTTCGAATCCAGGCTCTGTCGTAGCCGGCCGCGACTGGGAGATCCATGGGGCGGCGCACAATTGGCCCAGCGTCGTCCAGGGTAGGGGAGGGAATGGCCGGCAGGGATGTAGCTCAGTTGGTAGAGCATGGCGTTTGCAACGCCAGGGTTGTGGGTTCGTTTCCCACGGGGGCTAGTATGAAAATAAAACAATAAAAACAAACAAAAACACAATTTATAATGTATGCACTCACTAACTGTAAGTCGCTCTGGATAAGAGCGTCTGCTAAATGACTAAAATGTAAATGTTAATGAGGGAAATAAGTATTTGACCCCTCTGGAAAACATGACTTAGTACTTGGTGGCAAAACCCTTGTTGGCAATCACAGAGGTCAGACGTTTCTTGTAGTTGGCCACCAGGTTTGCACACATCTCAGGAGGGATTTTGTTCCACTCCTCTTTGCAGATCTTCTCCAAGTCATTAAGGTTTCGAGGCTGACGTTTGGCAACTCGAACCTTCAGCTCCCTCCACAGATTTTCTATGGGATTAAGGTCTGGAGACTGGCTAGGCCACTCCAGGACCTTAATGTGCTTCTTCTTGAGCCACTCCTTTGTTGCCTTGGCCGTGTGTTTTGGGTCATTGTCATGCTGGAATACTCATCCACGACCCATTTTCAATGCCCTGGCTGAGGGAAGGAGGTTCTCACCCAAGATATGACGGTACATGGCCCCGTCCATCGTCCCTTTGATGCGGTGAAGTTGTCCTGTCCCCTTAGCAGAAAAACACCCCCCAAAGCATAATGTTTCCACCTCCATGTTTGACGGTGGGGATGGTGTTCTTGGGGTCATAGGCTGCATTCCTCCTCCTCCAAACAGGGCGAGTTGAGTTGATGCCAAAGAGCTCGATTTTGGTCTCATCTGACCACAACACTTTCCCCCAGTTCTCCTCTGAACCATTCAGATGTTCATTGGCAAACTTCAGACGGGCCTGTATATGTGCTTTCTTGAGCAGGGGGACCTTGCAGGCGCTGCAGGATTTCAGTCCTTCACGGCGTAGTGTGTTACCAATTGTTTTCTTGGTGACTATGGTCCCAGCTGCCTTGAGATCATTGACAAGATCCTCACGTGTAGTTCTGGGCTGATTCCTCACCGTTCTCATGATCATTGCAACTCCACAAGGTGAGATCTTGCATGGAGCCCCAGGCCGAGGGAGATTGACAGTTCTTTTGTGTTTCTTCCATTTGCGAATAATCGCACCAACTGTTGTCACCTTCTCACCAAGCTGTTTGGCGATGGTCTTGTAGCCCATTCCAGCCTTGTGTAGGTCTACAATCTTGTCCCTGACATCCCTGGAGAGCTCTTTGGTCTTGGCCATGGTGGAGAGTTTGGAATCTGATTGATTGATAGCTTCTGTGGACAGGTGTCTTTTATACAGGTAACAAGCTGATATTAGGAGCACTCCCTTTAAGAGTGTGCTCCTAATCTCAGCACGTTACCTGTATAAAAGACACCTGGGAGCAAGAAATATTTTTGATTGAGAGGGAGTCAAATACTTATTTCCCTCATTAAAATGCAAATCAATTTATAGCATTTTTCACATGTGTTTTTCTGGATTCTTTTGTTGTTATTCTGTCTCTCACTGTTCAAATTAACCTACCTTTAAAATTATAGACTGATCATTTCTTTGTCAGTGGGCAAACATACAAAATCAGCAGGGGATCAAATACTTTTTTCCCTCACTGTATTCCAGATTACGATGATCTGTTAGGACAAGAAAGGGATGTTGTGCGCCCTCCAACCAGTGGCGCCACTCCTCGAGGGCCAGCTTGATGGCGAGGGAGTTCTTTGTTCCCCATATCGTATTTCCGCTCAGCGGGGGATAACTTCCTGGAAAAGAAGGCACATGGATGTGATTTTGGAGGTGTTCCCACCCGCTGAGAGAGTATGGCTCCTACTCCTACTTCGGAGGCATCCACCTCCAGGGTAAAAGGAAGGGTCGGTTCAGGTTGGTGAAGGACAGGAGCTGAGGTGAAGAGGCGTTTCAAGGTGTTGAAAGTAGTCAGTGCGGTATCAGTCCATTGAAGGGTCCGGGTCTTTTGGCTGGTAAGGGCAGTGAGGGGAGCGGCAGTAGAACTGAAGTTCCAAATGAACCGTCGACAGAAGTTGGAGAACCCAATGAAACGTTGGAGTTCCTTAACGGTGGTGGGTTTGGGCCAGTTACTGACGGCGGTGACTTTGTTCTCAGCCATGCTGACCCCTCCAGGTGTCAGTACGAAACCGAGAAACTTTACTGAGGTTACATGGAAGGTGCTCTTTTCAGTCTTCACATAAAGGTTATGGTCAAGGAGCCATTGAGGAACCCTTTGTACATGTTGTATGTGTTCCTTCAGGGAGTGGGAGTAAATCAGGATGTCATCAATGTAGACGATGAGAAAGCGGTTGATCATATCCTGGGAAACCTTGTTCATAATGGATTGGAAGACGGCGGGGGCGTTAGTAAGGCCATAGGGCATGACCAGGTATTCGTAGTGCCCTCGTGCGGTGATAAAGACCGTCTTCCATTCGTCGCCTTCACGTATACGGACAAGAATATAAGCACTCCGCAGGTCGAGTTTTGTATAGATGTTGGCGTGATTCAGGGAACGGTAATCAATACATGGACGAAGACCACCGTCCTTTTTTCCAACGAAGAAGAAGCTGGACGCAGCCGGGGAAGAAGAAGGACGAATGAAACTGTTTGAGTGCTTCATCAATGTAGTTCTCCATTGCCTCATTTTCCGGGATAGATAGGGGGTAAACACGGCCCTTTGGTGGGGATACTCCAGGGAGTAAGTCAATAGCACAGTCCCCTGGGTGATGTGGTGGCAGAGTGGAGGCCTTGATTTTGCTGAAGACATTGCTGTACTGGGCGTTGTGATGTCACGAGAGGCTACACAGCTTTCAGCGGGATTGCTCAAGTAGTGCAAGGAGACCAGGTTCAACCAAAACAAGGATTTTATTAAAGGTCTTGGGAAACTAACGAAAGTATAACACAATTCTGTTCTCTGGTGGCTCTTTAAGGGTTAACAGTTCAGGGATGTCTCTTCCACATCCAAAATCATAACTCTCCCTCGCTCAAATAACTTTTCCCCAGTCTTACTGTATTCCACGTTGCAGCTAGTGGCCAACCCAGCAAAACGTCCTTCCAAATGTCCCACACGTATTTCCACAGGTGCATATATCCAAAGGTGAGTATTTCCCAAAGGTAAGTATCTCCAAATCCTTATATTCCTCATGGAAGTGGACGTGCAGCACTCTTGTCCTCCAGAGAGCCCAGCCTTGAGACCGTGTCTCTTCCCTTCAACAAACCTTCAGCTCATCAGCTCCTGATTGGCTTCAGCTGCGTGGGAAGATTGGCCATAGAGGGTTGGAGTTCCCGACCATACCAGCAGATGGAGCCATAGCTGTCTGGGTTTGCAGCCATCTCAGGGGGGATGTAACGTCCCTCCAGGACACAGCCTCTCGTGACATCACACATCCCCCTCCTCGGGACCGACGTCCTCGTCGGGTAAAGGCAGCGAAGAAGGCATCACGCCGGGAGAGGGCGTCCGCATGCCGTGGTGCTTGCCAGCCTGCTCTCTCTTCAACTCCTCCACCTCTAGGACCAGGGACTCAGCCTCCTGTTGTCTCTCCTTGAGTTTCTTACTGAACGCATCAGCCTTGGTTTTAGCAGAGTTTAGCTTCTGTTGAGCAGCTTTCAGTTCCTTCTCTCTCTCTGCCTCCGCATTCTTCATCTTGTTCTCCAACACCTTGTACTTCTCTCTGCCTTCTTCTGGACCTCCTTACTACTGCGCAGGGTCTCCTCACACTCCTCGATGGTCCTGCGCATTCTCTCCAGCTCCTCCTGTTGCTTATGGAAGGAGCTCTGTTGGAGTTTAGCCTGGAGGATATCTAACTCTTCTGTCTTCATGTCTAACTGTTGCTTTAACAAACGATACCTCTCAGCGGTCCCCTTCAGACCAGACAGTTCTTTGTCCAGATTCTGTAGCTCCGTCTCTGTGTCGGTCTGGGCACCTGCCATCCCTACTCAGAGCCCGGGCGGGAGTGAGTAACTCGGAGGATTGCACCGGAGCCTTCCCAGGATGAGTCTTGCCCCTCTCCGTTTCCGAGGTACTCGGGTTATCCTCTCCTGAGACTCTCTCCAGAGTGGGTAAAAGGCGGGCAGTCTCGTCCAATTAGGACAGGGACGGGGAGGGGAATCAACCACCCCGCCGTCGTGTGTATGGTTCCCCGTGTGCTGGTCATTGTAAGTTCAGTAATGGGGTATTCTCTGGTGTCCCCATGGACACAGGAAACTGGGAGGACTTTCCCCGGGGGTCAGACACGTTGGGCCCACCAAATCTCTTACGCACCAGGGTGGCCCGGCTACCAGAATCCAGTAAGGCCTCCACATCATGGTGATTCACAGTTACCGGGCAGGTGGGGGTCGATCTGGGCCGCCATCTACGACTCCCAAGAGCGAGGCAAAACGATGTGTGGGTGCTGAGCTGGAGGACTCCGCAGTGGGCATAGGTTCATCGGCTGGTTTCCCACACTGCCAGGAGATATGTCCCATCTCCCCACACCGGTAACACTGTCGAGGTTCCCCATCCTGGTGTACTCTTCTTGGACCCGCCTGGTTTCTGGCTCCCCCTGGAGCCGGGATAAGTCCTGACGCGGCGGGGTTCGAGACCTTGGGGTCCCTTTGGACGGGTTTTCCCCATTTGTGGTGGGGCCGCACTCCTGGGGTCTTTTCGGGAAGCATTCAGCATCTCCGCTGTGGCCTGGTACTTTTCCACAGCTTCCACGGTCAGATCAGCCGTGGTCAAGGCCTGTTGACTGATGAACCGGTTTTGCCTCATAAGGCAGGGCGCGTAGG
Source organism: Coregonus clupeaformis (assembly GCF_020615455.1). Lineage (NCBI taxonomy): Eukaryota > Metazoa > Chordata > Actinopteri > Salmoniformes > Salmonidae > Coregonus > Coregonus clupeaformis. The sequence goes on from NW_025536687.1 coordinate 33,185, forward strand.
TAACGATCCACCACAACGGCCTCCACCACCGCCGCTGCTGTATTCCTCTGCGGATCCAGCCATTTCCTTGCGATTCGGACAAGTTCATGCATCTGCGCCCGAGGAGGTTGGTCTGGTTGGAAGGTCCACCTGTGAAAGCGCTGGGCCATACCAAACTTTGTGAGTCCATATCTGCTGAGGATCTCAGACTTCAGGGCATCATAGTCAGTAACCTGGTCAGGGCCCAGGTCCCGGACAGCATTCAGCGCTTCCCCGGTTAGAAAGGGGGCTAACAGACCAACCCACTGTTGCTTGGGCCAGGCTTCCCTAGTGGCCGTGGCCTCAAATGCATGCAGGTATGCCTCAATGTCATCGGTAGCTCCCATCTTAGATATAAAGTCACTTGCCTTTATTGGGCGGGTATTTTGGACCACCCTCTGTCTCTGCAACTGCAATTCCTCTGCCTTCAGAAGGTTGGCTTTCTTTTGCTCCTCCAAGAGAGCCACGTTTGCTTGCATCTGGGCTTGCTGGCCAGCAACAAGGGCTTTCAATATGTCCTCCATTTCAGTCGGCGGGGAGCCTACGGCCAACTTGGAAAACTGGGTGATCAAACCTTCGGTATCCTCCTCCTGACATGCACTATTAACGCTTGAGCGTGCCTGTATTCTCCACCATCTGTGATGTCACGAGAGGCTACACAGCTTTCAGCGGGATTGCTCAAGTAGTGCAAGGAGACCAGGTTCAACCAAAACAAGGATTTTATTAAAGGTCTTGGGAAACTAACGAAAGTATAACACAATTCTGTTCTCTGGTGGCTCTTTAAGGGTTAACAGTTCAGGGATGTCTCTTCCACATCCAAAATCATAACTCTCCTCGCTCAAATAACTTTTCCCCAGTCTTACTGTATTCCACGTTGCAGCTAGTGGCCAACCCAGCAAAAACGTCCTTTCCAAATGTCCCACACGTATTTCCACAGGTGCATATATCCAAAGGTGAGTATTTCCCAAAGGTAAGTATCTCCAAATCCTTATATTCCTCATGGAAGTGGGACGTGCAGCACTCTTGTCCTCCAGAGAGCCCAGCCTTGAGACCGTGTCTCTTCCCTTCAACAAACCTTCAGCTCATCAGCTCCTGATTGGTTTCAGCTGCGTGGGAAGATTGGCCATAGAGGGTTGGAGTTCCCGACCATACCAGCAGATGGAGCCATAGCTGTCTGGGTTTGCAGCCATCTCAGGGGGATGTAACGTCCCTCCAGGACACAGCCTCTCGTGACATCACAGCGTATTCAGATGGTATGGTGGGTGGCACTGCAGAGGCAGAGTCCTCAATGGTGGTGGCTCTGCAGGGTAGGCTGAGACAACTGGTGAAGCAGGTAGAAGACCAGGACAGTAGTTCACCTTGTCGCCACGAGATGGCAGGGTCGTGACGACAAAGCCAGGGTTGTCCAAGGATGAGTGGCTGTTTGGGGGATGAGAGTTCCATGAGTTGAATGGTTTCGGTGTGGAAGACTCCAATCTGGAGGGTAACGCTCTGTGTCAGGTGCGTAATGAAGCCCGTGCCCAATGGCTGTCCGTCCAGGGTGTTAATCCTTGAGGGGTGACAGGTGTAAGATCAATGTGAAGCTCTTGTACTAGCTGGTGATCGATAAAACTACCTGCTGCTCCCGGATCTATCAAGCCCTTCGTAACCCCCTTCACGGTTATCAGTACTGGGATGGAGAATTGCTTCTGGGAGATATTTAGAAATATGGACCCGCCTACCTGCATGGCAGAGGAGGGACCCTTCTCATCTCTCCGTGGGGGGCGAACAGGGCAATGGCTGAGTAGATTATCTTTCCCTCCACAGTATAGGCAGAGCCCTTCTTGGATCCGCCTTTGACGTTCGATACACGGGAGAGGAGCATGACCCAACTGCATGGGCTCTGGAATACTCGGACGGGATGACGGAATCATGGAAAGAGAAGGTTTTGGGTTCCTGGGTGGCAGAGTTCTTCGGCGGTCGGCGATGAGGTGGTCGATGGAGATGGACATACGAATGTATTGATTTAAATCCTGAAGGTCACCTCTACAGGCCAGCTCCACCTGAAGTTCCCTGTTGAGCCCTCTTCGTAGACAGTAAGTAAAGCAGCCTCACTCCATCAACTCCCCTGCAGCCATGGTGTGGAACTTGAGGGCATATTCGGCAGCTGAATTGCGTCCTTGTTGAAGGTCTATGAGGAGGTCCCCTATAGGACGACCGGAAGGAGAGTGATGGAATACCTCTTTGAAGAGCATGTGGAAATGGGTCTTGGATCTTAGTTCTGTGCGGTTGGCAGTCCATATGGCGGTGGCCTAATCCAGGGCTTTGCCTGTGAGTAGAGACACAACAAAATCCACCCTGCTCTTGTCGCTGGTGAAGTTAGTGGGTTGTGCTCAATGTATTTGCTGCATTGCATCAGAAATCCCTGACATTTCCCAGGTGAACCGTCATATTTTCCAGGCATGGATATGAATGAAGGAGGGCTATGGGTTACGATACCTGGCATTGGAGGAGTAGGGATAGGCTGGTGGAGAAGATGGCCGATTACCTCCATACGCTCCTCTTGCCGGGTTAGGCTCCACTGTAGTTCCGCTGAATCCATTCCGTTTTTAGGTGAGGGATTCTGGAATGAATACTCAGGGAGAAAAAGGTGTAGATTCACGCGCAGAGTGCGGCAGGTGTTTATTACGCCTTCGCAGAAGGTAGGAATCGTGGTCACAGGCAGGCAATGGTCATACACAGGTAGGCAAACAGGCAGGTGAAACAAAACTAGGACTGAAGGCTAAAACTGCTTATCACAAACGAGCTAGGAAAAGGCTTAGTCGAGTCAAAATGAACAATACCTCACAAGGCACAAACAGAAAGAACTGCACTAAATAAGGAGCTGATGAGACCAGGGGAGTAACTAACACAGGTGAAATCAATTAACAAAAATGAAAGACAGGGCTACGTTCAAGAACACAAAGAAACAGGGCTACGTACAAGAACACAAGGTGAACTAAGAAAACAAATACAGAACCTTACACCATGGAAGCGCGCACACCGTTTTCTTGACGTTGTCAGCCAACCCATCTATGTAGCTACTGTTAGATGCTAAATAATTATATTGTAAACACACACACACACACACACACACACACACACACACACACACACACACACACACACACACAAACACACAATCTATTCACTTACTCCTGCAAATACAACAACCGTCTCTGTGTTTGCTGAGCTGCGTCTTCAATTCCATCTTCTATAAATTGGAAAAAAATGTAACAGCTACTATCCAGCTTTGTTTTTTCAACAGATAACGTAACGTTAGCTAGCGAATTGAGCTGATGTTACCAAAACACTAACGTCATGTTAGCCATGTTAGCCTTAAATTAGCTAGCTATCTTTATTAGGATATATTTTTGCATATTTGGACAGTACTTGATTAGACAGTAATTGGTTAGCTAGTGATACTTTGTTGTGTGGTGAACAGAGCTCCAGCAGTTGGATTCAGTGTCCAGATAGCTAATCAATAACTGTACTGTCAAAACCCTGCTCATGAAATTTGCTAGGTTGCTAATGAAGCTGCACTTCTAGCTAGACTGGGTAGTCCTCACGTTAGTTAGCTTAACCTTTTCTGTCAGTGCAGCTTTTGAGTCAACATGTTGAAATGTAAATTACTTAAATTTGGCTTACTGTGAGGTCAATAACTCTGAATAGAATAACATCATCATGGGCTAACAAAATGTGCTATGGTAATAGCAAGCTAACAAAGTTTACCTCCGGTTCTACTTCTCATCTTTGCGCTCTCTTCCTTTAGAGCAGGGGTGTCAGGTGCGGCCCGCGGGCCGGATCAGGCCCGCAAACGGGTTTAACCGCCCGCGAGATGATTTCGGGGAAAAAAATACTTTTTTTAAAGTATAAAAATGCGCTGCAATTTTTCAATAAAATAAACTGCTGTTCCAATTGGCGTCCACTGGATGGCGCAATAGCAATTGTGTTAAGCAAGCAAACTGTTTATACCGGGGCAGAGCAAGTAGGTCAAGCACGTGCAGCCAATGAGCTACTTTGTTTTGCCCGCGATATTTATTACGGCTTCTACTTTTAACATTATGTGCTTTGGCACCCTCATTGCCCCAATATGTCTCTGTCAAAAAAGAGAAAAGTGGACGCAGAGTGCAGAGTGTTCCAAGAAAAATGGTCATCCTATTTAATCACGGAATTGAATGGGAAAGCTGTATGTTTGGTGTGTTCAGAGCATGTTGCAGTGCTGAAAGAATATAACCTTCGTCACCACTATGTGAGTCTTCATGCCGACAAATATGACAACTTTCAAGGACAGCGGAGATGAGAGAAGGTGAATGAACTGTTGGCGGGTATGAAGAAACAGCAGTCTGTGTTTACTCACAGCCGAGACATCAGTGACGCTGCAGTGAAAGCTAGCTACCTCATTGCTAATGAAATCGCAGTGGCTTCAAAACCATTTAGTGAGGGTGAATTTGTAAAAACATGCATGATAAAGGCAGCGGAGATTGTGTGCCCTGAAAAACGGCAGGCTTTTGCAAATATCAGCCTTTCAAGAAACACAGTTGCAGACAGGATTTCCGATCTTTCAGTGGATTTGGACAGCCAGTTGAAGCAAAAAAAAAGTCATTTATTGCGTTTTCGGTTGCAATTGATGAAAGCACGGACATTACAGATGTTGCACAACTGGCCATTTTTTCATCCGCGGAGTTGATGACACATTGACCGTCACCGAGGAGTTCGTGGAGTTGGTGCCGATGACAGATACAACGACAGCAGCTGATATTTTTACCGCACTCGTCGGGCGCGCTGGACAGGGTCGGAGTGGACTGGTCCCGCTGTCAGCCTGGCTACAGATGGTGCGCCCTCAATGATCGGGAAAAAGCAGGCGTTGTGACAAAGTTCAGAGAGAAAGTGCAATCTGCAAATGGAGGACGTGATTTTTTGACTTTTCACTGTATTTTGCACCAGGAGGCTTTGTGTTGCAAGTCATTAAAGATGGATAACGCCATGAAGGTGGTCATCCAAACTGTTAATTTCATCCGATCCAGAAGCCTGAATCACCGTCAGTTTGACAGCCTTCTCAGAGAGAAAGACCACATCTATGGCCTGCCATACCACACTGAGGTAAGATGGTTAAGCCGAGGTGCTGTGCTGAGGTGTTTCTTTGATTTACGAGAAGAAATTGAACAGTTCATGGAAGAAAAGGGCAAACCAGTGTTAGAATTTCATTCCGCAGAATGGATGCCGGACCTTGCATTTATGGTGGATGTTACAGAGCACCTGAATAACTTGAACAAACAGCTGCAAGGGCGCAACAAAGTTGTCATGCAGTATTATGACAGCATACGCTCTTTCAAGTCAGAAGCTGTCATTGTGGGAGACGCAACTTGCCGGTGGTGATGCAGCTCACTTCCCCTGTCTGAAAAATGTGTGCGCGACCCAACATGTGGCAGACATGAAGCGGTTCAAAGATAAAATAACTGGACTGTTACGGGAGTTTGAGCAACGCTTTCAGATTTATGTTTATATGTTTTTATGTTGATGTGCTATTGTTTTTAATTGATTTTATTTTATTTGTATATTTAACCTATTCTTGACTCTGTGGTTCTTGCACTTGTTTGGGGGAACAGGATTTCATTATTTTTATCTACATTTCTGCCTGAGAAATGACACCCTGATATAGTTCTGTGATCTGTGAAACAGTTCTGTTAATCACTGAGGCATTGTGTGTTTGTGTGTTCTTTTTTCTTTAGAATTTTCAAATAAACTTGACGTGTTTTATGATTAATAGTGATGTTGTGCTTGTATTATTTTGGACACACTGTCCTCAGGCTCCAGCTTTATGTTGTATGTTGATCGTATTAAAACAAAGAAAACAATCTGAAGATGTTGTTTTTAAGTTATATATACCATGATTTTTTCCGGTCCGGCCCACTTGGGAATAGATTTTCCTCCATGTGGCCCCCTGAGCTAAAAATGAGTTTGACACCCCCTGATCTAAATAAAGTGTGACCAACAACTATGAAGAAAAAAGTGGGATAACGTGACAAATATACCAATTATATAGACATTGTGTAAGAATTATGTGGTCTTTGTGTGCTACTACGGAGTTGGGAAAAAAATAGTCGTAATGCTTTTGATGTGATGATTTTTGATTAAATTAATCAGTTAATTAAGGATAAATGTACGTAATAATTTCCTGTTTGTTGCTTGTTTGTGAAAGATCTGATGTAGATGTGGTAGACTTTGTCGGGAGAAGATCAATAAAGGAAAAACTGTGGTATGGTTGAACTTGAGTGCAATTATGTTTATTTATTTATTCATGTGGGTTTTACTATTCAAACCCAGCGTTGAAATATGTCTGGTGTTAACCTTTGTGGCTGATATGATTCTCTACAGTCTGATCTTCTTCTTGCTACCACAGCATCCACAAAAGAACCTGGCGAAGGCAGCAGACAAGCGGGAGCCAAAGGAGGGCTTCTTGTGTTTCTCTGCAGCAGCTGAAACTACAGATCAACAAGAGATCAGTACTCTGACAGGCCTGTAATAGCTGTCATCTGTATTTAAATGGTACACAGCTTTACACAATTCCCCACAACGGATTTAACTGATTTCCACACAAAATTAAAAGGTAACCTGTAACATGAGCATTTGTTATTTTAGGAAAACTTACCAGGCAGGGGTGCCACTGAATTGTTGAATTTATTTCCTTTACGAGGCTTGGAAGATTTCTTCTGGCTTTTGTTCTGAAACTTCGCTGTCTTTGATAGAGTTTTAGGCACCTGTTAACCGCAGAGGCACAACATGACATTGACTTGACATGAATGTTTTGCTATAATGTATTTCTCTAATCAACTCATTGAAATGAAGATACGTCATTTCAATGTATTTTCATGTGTAATAGTCTGTGAGATAAAGTGATAATAGTGTTGCTACCTCAATGGGTGTCCCCTCAGCAGTCTGGCAGCAAGGGATGCAGCGCCACCCTTTGTGACCTGCTGCCCCTGTGCTGCTCTGAGTCACAGCCATGTTCTGACGGTCAGCTGTTAATGCAGCATTGTTAGAAGAGCTGAGGTTTACCATCGTCTCCAGTGAGGCCAGTGAGGAGGCACCTGATGAGGCTTCTGCCTTGAAGGAAGCCTGGCTGGGATTGGACTGCCGGAAGGATGAGGTTCTGTGCTCTGTCTTGGCTGAGTCCACTGATTCAGCTCTGCACTCGTCCAGTTCCCCTGTCATCCAAGGGGAGTAGGGTTTCTTCTCACAGCCAGTGACATCAGATTCAAGAGAATACTTATACGAAGTCTCTGACATCATGTCCGGCATCATGCAATCTGGAGATGCACAACAGTTAAATCACAAAGAAAATTGGGTCTTTATGTCATGTTGATACCATCAATGATCTATTAATTCACTTATCTTAAAGAAATGTGACAGCGCTATGGTTGTGCACCATATAAATACCATGTTGTAAATGTCTGATTTTTTTTCCAATACAGCAAATCTGACTTACTAATCATCTTAGCTTTGTATGGACACTTTATGGACAGACCTATGTTGATTAAACCAAATATGCTTGTACAGATATCTTACCGTTGTTTGAAATACGTTCAACCTCATCATCATCCCAAGCCTCTTGGAGACGTTCTTCAACTCTGGCAGCAGTCTGTTCAACCTCATCATCATCACAACCCTCTTGGAGAAGTTCTCCAACTCTGAAAATGAACATGTCAGATAGAAGACCATTGATGGTTTTTCTAGAGCTGGGCTTGACCACGCCCACTTCACCTGACTCTTGTGTGATTGTGGAGTCATCATCACTCTCCAGGCGTGCACTCCTGGCACGAGAGAGGGTGGGAGAGGACACCCAGTTCCTCTCTTCCATGCAGCTGTAATCCTCCATGAAGGATTCCACAGGAGGGCTGTGTGGAACACTCAGGAAAGTCTCCAGAAGGTTCTTGACCGCCCCTCCACAAAGCTGTAGAGGAGCTCAGTACAGAACTTTGTGAACAGGTCAAAGCCTCCACTCAGGTTGGTGACTGTCATGTCTGAGAAACACTTTCTTACTGACATCGTCTTCGCCATTTTGGACTCCAGGATCAGTCGCACCACGTGCAAGATCAGTTGCTCAGAGAAGCGGCGGAGGTTAGGGCTGCGAAGGAACCCTGCTAGGTCCTTGGAGTCCAGGAAGGCACGCATGGGGCACTGATACTGAGAGCCTCCCCTGGATGAGGTGGACCTTCTGTCCTTCATGGGATTCACCAGATCCACGATGGAGGAGAAGATAGAGGTGGCGGTTATGCTGGCCTCATAAGCGATGTCCTCATCACCTTGGAGGGAGATGTGGTTCTTATCCACAGCTATGTCTGAGGAATATCCTGGAGGCTCCATGGTTCTGTCTGGGATCAGCTCTGAGGTCTCCATGGTTACAGCTGGGATCAGCTCTGGGGTCTCCATGGTTCCATGTGGGATCTGCTCTGAGGTCTTCAGGGTGGAGTTGTCTCCCTGCACCACAGAAACCTGAGCATCCAGCATCAGCAGACTCTTCAGGGTCACCTTCACAGAGTTGACCAGGCTTTGGCTGATAGTCTTTTCCAACTCTGACCTGGCGACCTCTTTGGACTGAACAGCACCGATGGTGTCCTTTAGGCCGTGCAGAACAACAGACAAAATGTTGCTGGCTGCCAGGCTGGTAGTGGAAGTGAAGCGGCGAGAGCCTGGTGACACAGCTTCACACAGCTCTGTGGATCCAGAGGCTAAGTCCTCACCGCCCTCTGTGATGATCTCCTCCACAGCCATGATAATCCTCTGCTTCACCTCAGGAGTGAGGAGCTCGTCTGGACTCTGACTACCAGAGAGGGAGGCAGCACTCTGCCCTGAAGTCTGTCTGCAGTGTGAGGAACATGACTGTCTTCCCTGGAGGGAGGTGATGCTGTGCTGCTCAGAGAGAGAGGGAGACCTGCCTGTCTCTTCCCCAGCGGTCAGGCAGCACTGGGACTTCTGACACAGCGGTGATGGAGGAGACAGTGTTCTGTCATCAGTGAAGCCTAGAGACTTGTCCTCCAATACAGAGAACCTGGTGTTGCTGTACGCGCTGGTCACCGTGTCTGAGCAAATACGGCTGATGTGCTCGTCTGAGAGGAAAAACCCTGGGTTGATTCTCTGCCCAATGTCAACTGTCTCCAAGGGACTCTGACTGTCAGAGCTTTCTCTATCTGCAGCTACAGCAGGATTCAACACCATGGGGATGTTCTTGAGAATGCCTGAGAGAAGAGCCCCCATCTCAGGGTCGCTAGTGTCTACTGATGTCATAGTCCAGACCCCTTGTAGAACCACAGCCACCACCCTGCTGGCCATGTGTTCTAACTCAGCATCCGTCCTCACCTCTCCACCTAACAGGGATCCAAGGGGCCGCCCCCCCAGAAGGTGACCAGTAGCATCACCCTGGCCTGTGAGGAAGCTGGACATTTTGGGGATGATTCTCAGTCTCATTGGGGAGGCACCAGAGTGTGGAGGTGTTGATGTTGATATTGATGGGGCCTGTAGCAGCGAGCCCTCTGATGGGGACCTTCTCTGTGGATCCTGCTTAGTGCTAGAGGAGGATCTGCTTCTCAGAGCTTTGCACAGGGAGATGGCAGGGAGGAGAACTTCAGTGGTGACAGTCAACACCCAGTCGATGATGCCATCTGAGGCGTGACTCAGGTCCTCCAAACTAATCTGAATTTTGAAGAAAGGAAAAAATCTAAACATTTCAGTAGAGGTTCCTTTTTAACAAATGTATTGTTGAATCAATTCATAATTTGACAACGCTTTAGTCGGCAATGAGACACAGGGTAACCATTTTCAATGTGACTGAAAGGAGAGTTACTGAAATCTCTGATCTTATACTAATAACTAATCCCTTAAAGGGGCAATCAGCCGTAGAAACTATAACAAAACGGAATGCCCCTGTTTCAGTAAAAAGCTGAGGGATGGGTTTGGAGAAATGTAACCACTCTCAAATTCATAAATAGAGGATGCCAAGGACTGACCATCCATGATATCAAGACTATAGTTTTAACCATGTTTTGAGGCTGTTTGTTTACATTTACTTTGTTTACAAACATTAGAGTAAAACAAGTTTATATCTTGGGTTCTGATGGGGTACGACAGTCGAAATAAGCTCATGAGGCATTTATAACTTATCTTCTTCAAGATCAATGGGTACATATCATTAATTTATACGTCCACAAATAGATGTAGCACCAGCTGATTGCCTCTATAAACTCTACATAATGGTTAGACTCACCACACCATGTAGACATTCATTCACGATCCTCCGTTCTCTAAGATTGTCAACAGGGAAATGATGTAGTTATAACATACAGTAGGGTGACATGATTTCCTGTACTTTGTTCATTTGTAACACATTTCACATTAGGCTTCTTATTGTATTAAATTGAATTAAAATACTATTTTTTTAATCAGGGGACTTCTTTTGTGGAGTGGTTATATACAAGAGAAAACGACACATAAAAATCAACAACTGTTAAGACATACAGTACCAGTCAAAAGTTTGGACACATGTACTCATTCAAGGGTTTTTCTTTATTATTACTATTTTCTACATTGTAGAATAATAGTGAAGACATCAAAACTATGGAATAACACATATGGAATCATGTAGTAACCAAAAGTGTTAAACAAATCAAAATATGTTTGAGATTTGAGATTCTTCATAGTAGCCACCCATTGCTTTGATGACAGCTTTGCACACTTGGCATTCTCTAAACTAGCTTCATGAGGTAGTCACCTGGAATTTATTTCAATTAACAGGTGTGCCTTGTTAAAAGTTAATTAATACGTTTGAGCCAATCAGTTGTGTTGTGACAAGGTAGCCACCCTTTGCCTTGATGACAACTTTGCACACTCTTGGCATTCTCTCAACCAGCTTCACCTGGAATGCTTTTCCAACAGTCTTGAAGGAGTTCCCACATATGCGTAGCATATGACAGTGTCACAAGCAAAGCACCCTCACACCATAACACCTTCTCCTCCATACTTTACGGTGGGAACTACACATGCGGAGATCATCAGTTCACCCACACGCGTCTCACAAAGACACGGCGGTTGGAACCAAATATCTCACATTTTGACTCCAGACCAAAGGACAAATTTCCACCGGTATAATGTCAATTTTTCGTGTTTCTTGGTCCAAGCAGATCTCTTTTTCTTATTGGTGTCCTTTAGTAGTGGTTTCTTTGCAGCAATTCGACCGTGAAGGCCTGATTCACACAGTCCCTTCTGAACAGTTGATGTTGAGATCTGTGTCTGTGACTTGAACTCTGTGAAGCATTTATTTGAGCTGCAATTTCTGAGGCTAGTAACTCTAATGAACTTATCCTCTGCACCTCTGGGTCTTCCACATTTTGATTTGTTTAACACTTTTTGGGTTACTACATGATTCCAAATGTGTTATTTCATAGTTTTGATGTCTTCACTATTATTCTACAATGTAAAAAATAGTAAAAATAAAGAACAACCCTTGAATGAGTAGGTGTGTCCATACTTTTGACTGGTAGTGGACATACACTGTAACTGAACTTACTCAGCAGACAGTTTCTGTAGTGCACTGAAGCCCTGTTGGGAGCGCTGTTTGCTGGGTTTCTGAGGACGCTGCTCTCCACTGACTCTGGATCCTGAGGTCACTGCAGCCTGACTTGTCTCCCTACAGCCAGAGGAACAGGAGGAAGCCTGGAGATGGACAGTATCATCACTCACATTGCATCCCAAATGGCACCCTATTCACTGCTTTTGTCCAGGCAAGGGTTCAAAAGTAGTCAGGCCCTAGTCAAAAGCAGTGCTCTATATAGTGAATAGGGTGCCATTTTAGAAAACAAATCGTGATTTATGAAAAAACTATTTGCAGGGTATATAAGTTACATTTCTCAGTCCAGTCAAGTAACCCAACACTTACTTTAATGGGCAAAGGGTCAGAAAAACTGCCAGTTTTATTTGAGTAAAGTGATGAGAGAGATCATGTGCTGTCAATTACCTGATAAATAGCCAGATTACAAAAGCATACATCTGCTGTTACAACAATCAAACATTGTGGGCTACTTACAGTTCTATTCTGGTCCTCCAGCCCTAACACGTTAGGGTTTGAATCCATCATACACGCACCTGGAAGCTAAAAACATCATCAACGTCATTCATCATAATCTCATAATTCATAATTATTATTACTCATGAGTTCTCTTGAATTTCTTACTTCAGTTGTTGATCCAAGCACTTAAAAATATACTTAAAATATACGAATCCACAACAACCTACAGATCTGCCAATGTGAGTAAAGTGACTGATAAACCTATTTTAGAATACAGTTCATGTCACTAGAACTATAATTATATTTCTATGGCAATTGCCTTTGTGACGTCACTGTTTAAAACCCAAGTGTTGGTCCCGTGCGTTCGCATTGATGTTGTGAGTAGCTTGCTGTCCATAACACGGACAATGAAATTGTGCCAGTGTGAACCCATTAGGGAAATCAATCACCTACCTTCAAGTCACAAAATGTTCCGTTTCTCAGTTTAGTTTCTCATGATTCACTACTCAAATATTCCCTTATCTCCACTAGATGGAGGCAAAGCTTTGAAGTAAATTTGCCTGTGGCGCGCAGACTAGATTTATATCACATGTTCTGTCTGATATCTGAATAATTACACACGTCCGCGTACAAAAACAACAACTGAAAACCTATACGGTAACACTTCCTTTTAAGGGGTCCTTGTTGCAGTGTAATTCCATTTGTAACTACACTGTAACAAGTATTGTGGTTAACTGTATCAACTCATAGTTGCAGTGTAATAACAACATGTAGCTGGTAGTAATTATGGTCTGTAATGACAGAAGTGTAACAACGAATGCTTGATACCATGCTTGTTACAAATGGGCAGGTTTCCACTAAATTCACCAATTTATTGTTTTGTTTCTTCTCAGCTGCATCAGACTCATTAACAAAGGTTGGGATCCCTTGTGGATACACTGGGTGTCTGAGAGATTATAGCCTACACTCTAAAACTTAGGGGTTCAACAAGGGTTCTTCTAAGATCTTCAAAGTTCTTTGAAGAACCTTAGGGTTCTTGGCACTGAAAATTGCACCCAAAAGGTTCTTCCAAGAACTCCATAGGAGGTGGGGTTCATCGAGGAACCTCCTTAGTTGGTGAGGGTTCTTGCAGGAACCTCTGCCCAACTGAAAAATGTGGATTTGAATTTGAAAGGACAGCAGGTGCAGGCACTTAACTGAAAAATGTAAAGATCTCCTCAATTTAAGGTAAGGTTTATCTAAATTGATATTGTTTTCTGATGACACTATCAATTTTTTCATATTTGTGCAAATCTTTCTTAAACAGAAAATGGGCAGAATTCAATGGATATCAATCAACAAAGAGGTAAGAATATGTACTGTAGGCTATAAGAATATGTTGAAGGCTAGGTGTATTGGGTGCAGAAGACTGAACTGCTCACTTTTGTGTCTGCAGGTATACAGACGAGGAGGCATACAAAGGTGTAACGATCCCGGCAGTCTGAGTCGGGTCCTGTCTGTGTACTAGTCTTTCTGCTCGTGATCTCCAGTTTCCCGAGGGTTCTGGAACGCTCCCTGCCTGGTTGCCGGGCAACGTTGCTAGGCGGGAGCTCTCTTGATTTCCGCACCTGCATCCCATCAGCAATCTGCACACCTGGTCCTGATCATCACCCTTCTTAGGCTCTGGCCTAACATCCATTCCCTGCCGGATCGTTAGCCATGAACAGTATGTTTATCAGCGGATCTAGTCTTAGAGCTTAGAGCATTAGTTTTGTTGTTTTGCACCTTGTCTGCTTGTTGTATGCTTACCTCCGTTTTGTTCTCCCTGCAGTCACTCGTCCGAACCTTCACCCAACCTCTGCCTGATGGTCGGCGGCTGCCGAGCCATCATTGGACCAACTACTGCACCCTCAACAACTCATCCACGCCGCCCGCTCTGTTCCCTGGATTATTCAGCTGCACTCGTGGATCAGTTAAATAAACACTCACCTTTGACACCACTTACCTTGTCCTGGTCTGCTTCTGGGTTCTGGCTTAGTAAACCGTGACAGAACGATCCGGCCAGTAATGAACCCAGCGGACCTGGACTCTGTTCGCCATGCCATTACCCATCAGGAGAAGATGTTGGGCCATCATAGCACGGTACTACAGGAGATCGCGTTGTCAGTTCGGAACCTTTCTACCGGTCTGACGGAGGTCCAGAACCAGCGCAAGTTTCCGGTGGAGGATCCACTACCGGTTTCACCCATCTCGCCTGCCGCGTCTGGAGCTGTGCCCTTCCGTGAGCCCAAGGTTCCGACGCCGGATAAATATGAGGGGGAGCTGGGAAGATGCGTTCCTTCCTTATGCAGTGTGGATTAGTGTTCGATCTACAGCCCTACTCTTATGCCACAGACAAAGCTAGGATAGCCTTTGTGATTGAGTTGCTGCGTGGTCGAGCGCTGGAGTGGGCTTCAGCCGTTTGGGAACGACAGGATCCCTGCATGGCTTCATACCAGGGGTTCACGGCCGAGATGAGGAAGCTCTTCGACCATTCCGTCCGAGGGAGGGACGCAGCTAGGCGCCTGTTTTCGCCGCCAAGGAACTCGCAGCGTGGCCGACTTCGTGATCGAGTTCAAGACGTTGGCTGTGGAGAGTGGGTGGAATGAGGAGTCTCTGCAAGCGGCCTTTTACCAGGGTCTGTCGGAGCAGCTCAAGGATGAGTTGATCTCCTATCCGGAGCCTAGTGACCTGGACAGCTTGGTAGCCTTGTCTATTCGGGTGGATAATCGAGTCCGAGAGCGAAGGAGGGAGAAGCAATGGGTCCCGGTCCAACCGATCAGCTTCTCAGGTGCCAGTCGGGTCGGGATTGGACCAGAATACGCGATCATCGTCCACCACAGGATTAGTGGAGAGGTCCTGTCTCCCGATTCTGAACCCATGCAAGTGGGGCGGCACGGGTTAACCAAGGAGGAGCGCCAACCCAGACGTAGGGACTAACTGTTGCCTCTACTGTGGTGGTTCGGGACATTACCTCGCCACTGGTTCCCCGGCGGTCGTCAAACTGCGCGGCTCGCTAAAGTTGGGAGGACTTTTAGCGAGCCAGTTTCGACCTCTCAATACCTCTGTCAGACCCCGCTTTCCGGCTACCCTTATGAACAGGAATCAGAGCTTAGCGATTAACGCTTTTTATCGATTCAGGTGCCGATGGAAGCTTTCTTGATGCCGAAGTTGGTGGAACAGCTGGGGCTTTCCAAGGAGCAATTGCCGGAAGCCATTGAAGCTACCACTCTGGACGGCAGTAGTCTGGCACGTATCACGATGAGGACTGAACCGGTTAAGATGCTGTTGTCGGGGAATCATTCTGAGATGATTTCATTCTTCATTCTGCCGTCTTCCCATGTTCCTCTGGTCCTTGGATACCCCTGGCTGAAGGAACACAATCCCACGTTCGATTGGGTGACGGGCAAGGTAACGAGTTGGAGCCTTGATTGTCATGCTAACTGTCTCAAGACTGCCTGTCCCCATTCGGTTCCCAGTCAGGTGATTGAGGCTAAACCCCCAGATTTGTCCCTGGTTCCCGAGACATATCACGATTTGGGGAAGTGTTCAGTAAGCAGAAGGCTCTGTCACTCCCTCCCACCGACCATATGATTGTGCCATCAACCTGTTCCCTGGAGCTGTCTACCCTAAGGGAAGGTTATACAGTATCTCCCGACCTGAACGTGAGGCTTTGGAGACCTACATCAAGGAGTCCCTAGCTGCTGGTCTCGTTCGTCCCTCGTCATCACCCCTGGGGGCAGGGATTCTTCTTTGTGGGTAAGAAGGATGGCTCTCTTCGACCGTGTGTATTGATTATCGGGGGTTGAATGACATCACGGTCAAGAACAAGTATCCCCTGCCCTTGATGAGTTCTGCCTTCGACTCCTTACAGGGTGCTACGGTGTTCACCAAGCTAGACCTACGCAATGCGTATCACATGGTCCGGATCAGAGAGGGGGGACGAGTGGTTGACGGGTTTCAATACACCGATGGGCCACTTCGAGTATCAGGTGATGCCGTTTGGACTGACCAATGCTCCAGCGGTATTCCAGAGTATGGTGAACGACGTCCCTGAGAGATATGATCGGTCTCTTTGTGTTTGTTTACCTGGATGACATTCTGATCTTCTCGAAGGAACCTTCCAACCACGTCCAGCATGTCCGGCAGGTTCTGCAGCGATTGTTGGAGAATCGCCTGTTCGTGAAGGCCGAGAAGTGCGAGTTTCACGCCCACACGACATCCTTTCTCGGGTACATCATCTCCAGGGGAGAGATTAGGATGGACCAGGAGAAGGTTAGAGCGGTTCTGGAATGGGCCCAGCCCGGGACGAGATTGCAGCTCCAGAGATGTTTGGGGTTTGCGAATTTCTACCGCAGATTCATCCGGGATTACAGCCGTGTGGCCGCTCCGTTAACTGCCTTGACTTCCAGTATCAGGACCTTCAAGTGGAATCCGGAGGCGGATCGAGCGTTTCTGGATTTGAAGAGGCGATTCACCAACGCACCGATTCTCTCTCAACCGGACACGGCCCGTCAGTTCGTCGTTGAAGTGGACGCGTCTGATGTGGGAGTTGGCGCCATCCTGTCGCAGCGATGCTCCACGGACAGTAAACTCCATCCCTGCGCCTACTACTCTCGCCGCCTTTCGCCTGCGGAGAGGAATTACGATGTGGGTAACCGGGAGCTTCTCGCGGTGAAACTTGCCTTGGAGGAGTGGCGCCACTGGTTGGAGGCGGAGCAACCGCTTATTGTCTGGACTGACCACAAGAATCTTGCTTACGTGCAATCGGGCTAGACGTCTCAACTCCCGTCAGGCCAGGTGGGCGTTGTTTTTCGGACGATTCAAGTTTTCCCTGACGTTCCGACCTGGATCTAAGAACGGCAAGGCGGACGCCTTGTCCCGGATGTTCTCCAAGACGGAAGAGAGTGGGTCCAAGACCGAGACAATTCTCCCCCGGAACTGCGTCGTGGGAGCAGTTATGTGGAAGATTGAGGAGGAGGTGATGGCGGCCCTTCGGACGCAGCCCGGTCCCGGTAACGGTCCACCCGGTCGGTTGTTTGTGCCTGAGTCGGTTCGTCCTGCTGTCCTCAAATGGTCCCACGCCAGCAAGATGGCTTGTCACCCTGGCGTGGCTCGGACGATGGCGTTTCTTCGCAGACGCTTTTGGTGGCCTGCCATGGCCGAGGATACTCGGGGTTTTGTTGCTGCCTGTCCAGTGTGTGCGCAGAATAAGAGTACCAATCGGCCCAGCTCTGGACTACTTCACCCCCTTCCTATTCCCCGCGACCATGGTCGCATCTGGCCCTGGACTTTGTCACTGGGTTGCCCGCTTCTGAGGGGAACACGGTCGTTCTGACTATCGTGGACAGATTCAGCAAGTTCGCCCACTTTGTGCCTATTGCCAAGCTTCCCTCTGCCTCGGAGACGTCCGAGATCCTGGTTAGGGGAGGTTTTCAGGGTCCACGGTTTGCCCAGTGATATCGTTTCCGACCGTGGCCCTCAGTTTACCTCTGCTGTCTGGAAGTCCTTCTGTTTGGCCATTGGAGCTACAGTCAGTCTCACATCTGGTTTTCACCCCCAATCTAATGGTCAGGCGGAGAGAGCCAACCAGAAGATGGAATCCACGCTACGCTGCCTGGTCTCTTCCAACCCCACCTCCTGGGCCGCTCAGTTGCCTTGGGTTGAGTATGCCCACAATACTCTCCCTACATCTGCCACTGGGATGTCTCCCTTCCAGTGCCTGTATGGCTACCAACCTCCCTTGTTCCCTTCTCAGGAGAAGGAGCTCTCAGTGCCTTCTGTTCAGGCCCATATTCGTTGCCACCGGACCTGGCATCGGGCCAGAAAGGCACTCCTTAGAGTTTCGGACCGGTATCAGCTCCAGGCGAATCGTCGCCGGATCCCCGCTCCCACCTATACCATCGGAGATAGGGTCTGGTTGGCCACACGGGATCTTCCTTCTACGGACTGAGTCTAGGAAGTTGTTACCGATGTTCATTGGTCCGTTTGTGGTGGAGAAGGTGATCAATCCGGTGGCAGTTCGACTCAAACTACCGAGGACGCTCAGAGTCCATCCCACCTTTCATGTCTCCTGCCTCAAGCCTGTTTTCCTCAGTCCTCTGTTGCCTCCTCCGCCTCCTCCTCCTCCTCCTCGGATGATCGGAGGTGGTCCTGCCTACACGGTGCGACGCATCATGGATTCCAGACGGCGGGGCCGGGGTTTCAGTATCTCGTGGACTGGGAGGGGTATGGTCCTGAAGAGAGGAGTTGGATTCCGCGGCGACAGATCCTAGATGCTGACCTCATTCGTGACTTCTACCGCTCCATCCTGGCGCTCCGGGAGTCCGCCCGGTGGCGTCTGGCCGGAGGGGGGTACTGTAACGATCCCGGCAGTCTGAGTCGGGTCCTGTCTGATGTACTAGTCTTTCTGCTCGTGATCTCCAGTTTCCCGAGGGGTTCTGGAACGCTCCCTGCCTGGTTGCCGGGCAACGTTGCTAGGCGGGAGCTCTCTTGATTTCCGCACCTGCATCCCATCAGCAATCTGCACACCTGGTCCTGATCATCACCCTTCTTAGGCTCTGGCCTAACATCCATTCCCTGCCGGATCGTTAGCCATGAACAGTATGTTTATCAGCGGATCTAGTCTTAGAGCTTAGAGCATTAGTTTTGTTGTTTTGCACCTTGTCTGCTTGTTGTATGCTTACCTCCGTTTTGTTCTCCCTGCAGTCACTCGTCCGGAACCTTCACCCAACCTCTGCCTGATGGTCGGCGGCTGCCGAGCCATCATTGGACCAACTACTGCACCCTCAACAACTCATCCACGCCGCCCGCTCTGTTCCCTGGATTATTCAGCTGCACTCGTGGATCAGTTAAATAAACACTCACCTTTGACACCACTTACCTTGTCCTGGTCTGCTTCTGGGTTCTGGCTTAGTAAACCGTGACACAAAGG
>NW_025536688.1:7500-52189 GCF_020615455.1 Coregonus clupeaformis
CACACACAGGGGAGAGGAACACACACACACGGGAGAGGAACACACACACAGGGAGAGGAACACACACACAGGGGAGAGGAACACACACAAGGGAGAGGAACACACAAGGGAGAGGTACACACACAGGGAGAGGAACACACACACAGGGAGAGGAACACACACAGGGGAGAGGAAAACACACACAGGGGAGGTGGAAACACACAGGAGAGGTAACACACACAGGGAGAGGAACACACACAAGGGAGAGGAAACACAGAGAAAAAAGGAGAGGAAACACACGGAGAAACACACACACAGGGGAGAGGAACACACACACAGGGGAGAGGAAAACACAGGGAGAGGAACACACACAGGGGAGAGGAACACAACACAGGGGAGAGGAAACACACAGGGGAGAGGAAACACACACAGGGGAGAGGAACACACACAGGGGAGAGGAAACACACACAGGGGAGAGGAACACACACAAGGGGAGAGAGGAACACACACACAGGGAGAGGAACACACACAAGGGAGAGGAACACACACAGAGAAACAACATAGGGGAGAGAACACACAAAGGAGAGGAACACACACAAGGGAGAGGTGAGGTATGCATATTTGTGTGTGTGTGGGGGGGGTTGTGTGTGTGTGTGTGAGAGAGTAACATTGGATCAACTTTGAAAGAGAAGACAGATAGAAAGACTACCCAGCAAATAACATGGTATGTGAAGGTTCTTGAACATTGTAGTGCAGCAAATGTTCTCATAACACAGAAGGTAGTCGTGGTGATGATTGTAGATTGTTTTATGAAACATGCCGATGTTCCAAAAACACAAAAACTGGCCAGTTGTCGGATGATTCAACAATGTTTCTTTTAGGTGCAAAAACATTCACCTGACGTTACAAGAAAGTTCCCAGAACATATTTTGTCTGTTCTTCAAAAGGTTCCCGGAATGTTTTCATTAGGTTGTGGAACAGTCTGGTGGGAACATCTCTGGGGACATCACAAAAGATGTTAAAACACAAAAACTGTCAGTTGTAAAAAAATATGATGAACATAAAACGACTTATCATTCTTACAACATTAAGGGAATGTCCTGTAAACTTAACTTAAAAAATTGCATGAATGTCATCACAACTGAGCATATTTTGTGTTTTGGGAACCTATTTCTTGTAATGTACCCACACTGTTCCCACAACCCAATTACATGTTGGGGAACCTTTAAAGAACTCAGAAAACTGTTTTGTCATCATTCTTGCACCCTGATACAAACATGAATGTGAGCACAACTGGACAGTTTTTTATTTGGGAATATATTTGTAGTGTATGCTTTTACCACAACCTAATGAAACATTCTGGGAAACTTTTAAAGGACAAACAAATTTGTTCTGGGAACGTTCCTGTAACATCAGGTGAACCTCTGGCAAGATGGCGTTGAAGAACCTGGTAGCCTTTCCTCGAGCTCCTACA
The DNA here is from genome assembly GCF_020615455.1 of Coregonus clupeaformis. NCBI lineage: Eukaryota > Metazoa > Chordata > Actinopteri > Salmoniformes > Salmonidae > Coregonus > Coregonus clupeaformis. The sequence goes on from NW_025536688.1 coordinate 8,954, forward strand.
AAACTTTGCAGGTTTGTACTTTTTCTTTGACCTGTACTGTTGGAGCTTAGCGCATCAGAATTCCACATTTACATCACATCGCCGACCCTGTGCATGTGACTAATAAAACTCATCTGAAATGTTTTTTTTTTTCTTCCAATAAATATATTTGATCAAAAACATTCTCTGAATGTTTTTGGGATGTTATCATCCTAATTTTAGATAAAAAACCTAATTAGAACTTAATGGGAATTTAGCTAATGTTGGGAATGTTTCAGTTTGCTGAGTAACGATTCTCCCACCGGTACAGCGGATGCCCTTGGGAGTAGCAGGTCCCAGCACATAGTCGAGGGTGTTCAGACACTCACACAGTGTGACAGACGAGCAAACAAGGGGAACTCTGAGAGGGGAGAAATCACACACACCGTAAAGTGGACAGAGCAGTAGAAGGGTAGAGCAGTAAGATAAAGGAGCAGACAGAATAAGATGATTGGTCAATTCATTTCCTGATGCATCTCAGTTGAATGGGGACAGCACCAAATAGATTAAGGAGATATGTATAGATGTTCCACTCACTCTGTTCACACTGGTCCAATGAAGCTAGACAGGAACACTGTTGTAGGATACAGTTTCCACCATCTGAAAACACACCTCTGTACAGTCTCTACATAGAACCCTAATGGACAACCTGGGGGGGTTAGGAGGCAGAGTGAGTGAAGGGTATGGAGTGAGGGAGAGCGAGAGAGAGGGAGGGAAGGGGTGAGGGAGAAAGAGAGAGGAGGGAGGGGGTGGAGGGAGAGAGAGTGAGGGTAGGGGGTGAGGGAGAGAGAGAAAAGGTATTGTGAGGGAGAGAGAGAGGCAGAGAGAGGGGGAGTGAGTGAGAGACAGAGAGGGGAGGGGGTGGAGGGGTGGAGGGAGCAAGAAAGAGCTAGAGAAGAGGGAGTGAGGTGAGGGAGAGACAAAAGAGAGGGGGAGGGAGGATGGGTGAGGTAGAGATGGCAGAGAGAGGGGGAGTGGAGAGAGAGTGAGAGAGAGGGGTTAGTGAAGGGAGAGGTATGAGAACAGAGAGAGGGAGGGAGTGAGTGATGGGAGAGGTGGAAGAGAGAGAGAGAGGAGGGGAGGAGTGAGGGGTGAGGGAGAGAGAGAATATTTAGAAAGAGAAGACAGAGAAATAAGATAGTGAGATATGAATAGAGATAGTACAGAGAGATATGGCCAGAGAGATAGAGCATAGAGAGATAGTCAGACAGAGAGATAGTAGCATAGTGGAGATAGTCCCGACAGAGAGATAGTAGCATCAGAGAGCCAGTGAGATAGTCAGACAGAGAGATAGTCAGCGAGAGAGATAGTAGCATCTGAGAGCAGTGAGATAGTCAGAGAGAGAGATAGTCAAAGGCAGAGAGATAGTAGCATCAGAGAGATAGTTAGCATCAAAGAGATAGTCAACATCAGAGAAATATTCAGCATCGCCTCTCTAACAATCAATGTAGTCTGAGTAGCTGCTCTAAGTATGTATCTAAGAAGGGTGAATTTAGGAATCCGTTACTTCTTCAAGCCATCGCCTACTACACTGGTCTCATCACCTCACTGGGGATCACTCGACACGGCTGATTAGCTGTTTCAGAGGACCACCTCTTCCAGAACAAGTGAAAGGAAACACCACCCTGTTGGTTTTGCCCAGACTACATGACCAGTATTGAAGGCACGGACAACTAAGAAGGACATTGTGACCCTGGTGGACAATCAGAGACTTACACCAATTGAGAGAAGGCCAACCGAACCTCCGAGAAGTAGGTAACAGAGATAAAAAAAGAAGAAGACATTCAGAAGTAAAAAATACAAACGGCGGCAAGGTAGGAAAGGGAGCTAGTTTCAAATGTATAGTACCCCTCTGGTAAACAAGCAGTATGTTGGTAGTTAGGGAGTTTCATGGATTAAGTTTAATCAAAACATATTGTGTGTGTGTATCCTGAGTATCATTAGTTAGTTAGTAAATAAATAATAAATCAATGTGTGGTAAGGAATGATAGTAAAGTGGGGTGTGAGCAGATGCAAGGAATATGGAATTAGAATGATATGATAGAGGAATGATTAATAAGTGGCTGTTGACGTAATAGATATTATAATTTCTGGAGTCTAATTCGGGAGATGGTAACTCGTAAACAACTTCTTCCGTGGTGCCCCAAATAGAATGAGTTCATTGTTACAGATTAATTTTCATCGGGTAACAATTAAACATAGTAGATAATTAGAGAAATATCAGTCATCAGATTAATGTTAGGTCACGTCACGACAGTGCAAGCATCGAGAGAGAGCAGCATCAGAGAGATGGCCAGATCAGAGAGATCAGCCAGACAGAGTCAGAAAGAGAGATAGCCAGACAGAGATAGTAGCATCAGATAGTAAGACAGAAAAGAATTCAGCATCATAGAAATAGTAGATAGACATAGAGATAGTAGCATCTGAGAAACAGAGAGATAGTCAGACAGAGAGATAGTCAGACAGAGATAGTCAGCACTCGAGAGAGATAGTAGATAGAGAATAGTAAAACAGAGAATAGTCAGACAGATAGATAGTAGCATAGAGAGAAGATATAGTCAGAGAGAGATAGTAGCATCAGATAGAGAGATAGTCAGCACTCAGAGAGATGGTAGCATCAGAGAGATGGTAGATAGGAGAGACAGTAGACAGAGATAGTAGACAGAGAGTAGTAGCTTCAGAAAGAGTAGTAGCATCAGAGAGAGATAGTAGCATCAGAGAGACAGTCAGCATCAGAGATAGTAGCACTCAGAGAGATAGTCAGCATCAGAGAAGTAGTAGCATCAGAGAGATAGTTGACAGAGAGATAGTCCGACAGAGAGAGATAGTCTGACAGAGAGAGATGGTCAGACAGAGAGAGATAGTAGACAGAGAGATAGTCAGCATAGAGAGAGAGATAGTAAACAGAGAGATAGTAGGAAGAGAGACAGGAAAAGATAAGAAGATAGATATAGATCGAGAGATAGAGAAGAGATAGTAGCAGAAAGATAGTAGCATAGAGAGATAGTAGCATCAGAGAGACAGTAGCATCAGAGATAGTAGCATAGAGAGATAGTTGACAGAGAGATAGTCCACAGAGAGAGATAGTTGACAAGAGAGATGGTAGACAGAGGAGATAGTAACAAGAGAGAAAGATAGTAGATAACAATCATAATGCAGGAAGAAGAGCTCATCATCATAATGCATCATACAACAGGGTGAGATTCAACAGAGACATCAACATTGCTTCACTACATGTACCACATAACACCCAAAACCACAGAGAACACACAAACCACAAAGAACTCCACCAAACCACAGAGAACACCATAAGTCACAAGGCATTGCCGCCAGTAAGGACTGAAATACACTGCTCAAAAAAATAAAGGAATATAAAATAACAATAGATCTGAATGAATGAAATAACTCTTATTAAATACTTTTTCTTTACATAGTTGAATGTGCTGACAACAAAATCACACAAAAATTATCAATGGAAATCAAATTTATCAACCCATGGAGGTCTGGATTTGGAGTCAACCTCAAAATTAAAGTGGAAAACCACACTACAGGCTGATCCAACTTTGAAGTAATGTCCTTAAAACAAGTCAAAATGAGGCTCAGTAGGTGTGTGGCCTCCACGTGCCTGTATGACCTCCCTACAACGCCTGGGCATGCTCTGATGAGGTGGAGGATGGTCTCCTGAGGGGGATCTCCTCCCAGACCTGGACTAAAGCATCCGCCAACTCCTGGACAGTCTGTGGTGCAACGTGGCGTTGGTAGATGGAGCGAGACATGATGTCCCAGATGTGCTCAATTGGATTCAGGTCTGGGGGAACGGGGACAGTCCATAGCATCAATGCCTTCCTCTTGCAGGAACTGCTGACACACTCCAGCCACATGGAGGTCTAGCATTGTCTTGCATTAGGAGGAACCCAGGCCAACCGCACCAGCATATGGATCTCTCACAATGGGTCTGAGGATCTCATCTCGGTACCTAATGGCAGTCAGGCTACCTCTGGCGAGCACATGGAGGGCTGTGCGGCCCCCAAAGAATGCCACCCCACACCATGACTACCTGAGCCACTTGTGTGGGGTTGTAGATGCGCCCAACCACTAGAGTGAAAGCACCGCCAGCATTCAAAAGTGACCAAAACATCAGCTAGGAAGCATAGGAACTGAGAAGTGGTCTGTGGTCACCACCTGCAAAACCAGTCCTTTATTGGGGGTGTCTTGCTAATTGCCTATAATTTCCACATGTTGTCTATTCCATTTGCACAACAGCATGTGAAATTTAATGTCAACTCAGTGTTGCTTCCTAAGTGGACAGTATGATTTCACAGAAGTGTGATTGACTTGGAGTTACATTGTGTTGTTTAAGTGTTCCCTTTATTTTTTTGAGCAGTGTATAATGGAGATGGAGCCATGGTAGGCTGTGGTATCAACATCAGAGACAATGTTGATAGTCCATCTAATTCCCCATGAATAAACAAAGGAATGCCTTTATAATATGTGACTGATGAGGATCCTGCAATGGCCTTAGTTTATTCAATAGTGCAATTATATTATATAATTTAATATGATATAATATACCATGTGTGTATTGTATCCCACTAGACTATTAAACAGTTGTGGTCAAAAGTTTTGAGAATGACACAAGTATTGGTCTTCACAAAGTTTGCTGCTTCAGTGTTTTTAGATATTTTTGTTACTATGGTATACTGAAGTATAATTACAAGCATCCCATAAGTGTCAAAGGCTTTTATTGACAATTACATTAAGTTTATGCAAAGAGTCAATATTTGCAGTGTTGACCCTTCTTTTTTCAAGACGTCTGCAATCCGCCCTGGCATGCTGTCAATTAACTTCTGGGCCACATCCTGACTGATGGCAACCCATTCTTGAATAATCAATGTTTGGAGTTTGTCAGAAGTTGTGGGTTTTTGTTTGTCCACCCGCCTCTTGAGGATTGACCACAAGTTCTCAATGGGATTAAGGTCTGGGGAGTTTCCTGGCCATGGACCCAAAATTTCGATGTTTTGTTCCCCGAGCCACTTAGTTATCACTTTTGCCTTATGGCAAGGTGCTCCATCATGCTGGAAAAGGCATTGTTCGTCACCAAACTGTTCTTGGATGCTTGGGAGAAGTTGCTCTCGGAGGATGTGTTGGTACCATTCTTTATTCATGGCTGTGTTCTTAGGCAAATTGTGAGTGAGCCCACCCTTGGCTGAGAAGTAACCCCACACATGAATGGTCTCAGGATGCTTTAATGTTGGCATGACACAGGACTGATGGTAGCGCTCACCTTGTCTTCTCTGGGCAAGCTTTTTTACGGATGCCCCAAACAATCCGGAAAGGGGATTCATCAGAGAAAATGACTTTACCCCAGTCCTCAGTAGTCCAATCCCTGTACCTTTTGCAGAATATCAGTCTGTCCCTGATGTTTTTTCCTGGAGAGAAGTGGCTTCTCGCTGTCCTTCTTGACACCAGGCCATCCTCCAAAAGTATTTTCCTCACTGTGTGTGCAGATGCACTCACACCTGCCTTTAGGAGACGGTCCTGGCACTTGCTGGACTTTCTTGGGCGCCCTGAAGCCTTCTTCACAACAATCAAACCTCTCTCCTTGAAGTTATTGATGATCCGATAAATGGTTGATTTAGGTGCAATCTTACTAGCAGCAATATCCTTGCCTGTGAAGCCCTTTTTGTGCAAAGCAATGATGACGGCACGTGTTTCCTTGCTGGTCCTTCTAGACCTGTCTGCTGCCTTTGATACTGTGAACCATCAGATCCTCCTCTCCACCCTCTCCGAGCTGGGTATCTCCGGCGCGGCTCACTCTTGGATTGCGTCCTACCTGACCGGTCGCTCCTACCAAGTGGCGTGGCGAGAAGCTGTCTCCGCACCACGTGCTCTCACCACTGGTGTCCCCCAGGGCTCAGTTCTAGGCCCTCTCCTATTCTCCCTATACACCAAGTCACTTGGCTCTGTCATATCCCTCACATGGCCTCTCCTATCATTGCTACGCTGACGATACACAACTAATCTTCTCCTTTCCCCTTCTGATAACCAGGTGGCGAATCGCATCTCTGCATGTCTGGCAGACATATCAGTATGGATGACGGATCACCACCTCAAGCTGAACCCTGGCAAGACGGAGCTGCTCTTCCTCCCGGGGAAGGACTGCCCGTTCCATTATCTCGCCATCACGGTTGACAACTCCGCTGTGTCCTCCTCCCAGAGTGCGAAGAGCCTTGGCGTGACCCTGGACAACACCCTGTCGTTCTCCCGCTAACATCAAGGCGGTGACCCGATCCTGCAGGTTCATGCTCTACAACATTCGGAGAGTACGACCCTGCCTTACACAGGAAGCGGCACAGGTCCTAATCCAGGCACTTGTCATCTCCCGTCTGGATTACTGCAACTCGCTGTTGGCTGGGCTCCTGCCTGTGCCATTAAACCCCTACAACTCATCCAGAATGCCGCAGCCCGTCTGGTGTTCCAACCTTCCCAAGTTCTCTCACGTCACCCCGCTCCTCCGCACACTCCACTGGCTTCCAGTTGAAGCTCGCATCTGTTACAAGACCATGGTACTTGCCTATGGAGCTGTGAGGGGAACGGCACCTCCGTACCTTCAGGCTCTGATCAGTCCCTACACCCAAACGAGGGGCATTGCGTTCATCCACCTCTGGCCTGCTGGCTCCCTTCCTCTGCGGAAGCATAGTTCCCGCTCAGCCCAGTCAAAACTGTTCGCTGCTCTGGCACCCCAATGGTGGAACAAGCTCCCTCACGACGCCAGGACAGCGGAGTCACTCACCACCTTCCGGAGGCATTTGAAACCCCACCTCTTTAAGGAATACCTGGGATAGGATAAAGTAATCCTTCTACCCCCAAAAAAAAATAATTGTAAAGTGGTTATCCCACTGGCTATAGGGTGAATGCACCAATTTGTAAGTCGCTCTGGATAAGAGCGTCTGCTAAATGACGTAAATGTAAATGTAAATGAAGAACAATGATTTCAAGCACCACCCTCCTTTTAAAGCTTTCAGTCTGTTATTCTAACTCAATCAGCATGACAGAGTGATCTCCAGCCTTGTCCTCGTCAACACTCTCACCTGTGTTAACGAGAGAATCACTGACATGATTGGTGATGATGATGGAAATGTTTTTGGGGGATTAAGTTCATTTTCATGGCAAAGAGGGACTTTGCAATTAATTGCAATTCATCTGATCACTCTTCATAACATTCTATAGTATTAGCAAATTGCCATCATAAAAACCGAGGCAGCAGACTTTGTGAAAATTAATATTTGTGTCATTCTCAAAACCTTTGACCACTGTCTGTCTGCCAGTAGATGTCACTGTGTCTCTCTCTGCTGCAGAACCATTGGACTGCCAGTAGATGTCACTGTGTCTCTCTCTGCTGCAGAACCATTGGACTGCCAGTAGATGTCCCTGTGTCTCTCTCTGCTGCAGAACCATTGGACTGCCAGTAGATGTCCCTGTGTGTCTGTCTCCTGCAGAACCATTGGAATGCCAGTAGATGTCCCTGTGTGTGAGCTGATGGCTGTGCTGTGCACTATGAGCCCTACACCAGGACTACGCCTGCACTCACAAACTGACACACAGACGCACAGACGCATCACACACACACAGAGACAGACAGACATACACACTAGGAAACTGATGCTGTGTGCATTGGAGTCCCTTCCAGCCTGAGCTACATCTATACTCCCCATTACTAGCAGTGTACTGGGCTCCGTTGTGTACTGGGCTCCGTTGTGTACTGGGCTCCGTTGTGTACTGGGCTCCGTTGTGTACTGGGCTCCGTTGGCTCCGTTGTGTACTGGGCTCCATTGTGTACTGGGCTCCGTTGGCTCCGTTGTGTACTGGGCTCCGTTGTGTACTGGGCTCCGTTGGCTCCATTGTGTACTGGGCTCCGTTGGCTCCGTTGTGTACTGGGCTCCGTTGGCTCCGTTGTGTACTGGGCTCCGTTGTGTACTGGGCTCCGTTGGCTCCGTTGTGTACTGGGCTCCGTTGGCTCCGTTGTGTACTGGGCTCCGTTGGCTCCGTTGTGTACTGGGCTCCGTTGGCTCCGTTATGTACTGGGCTCCGTTGGCTCCGTTGTGTACTGGGCTCCGTTGGCTCCGTTGTGTACTGGGCTCCGTTGGCTCCGTTGTGTACTGGGCTCCGTTGGCTCCGTTGTGTACTGGGCTCCGTTGTGTACTGGGCTCCGTTGGCTCCGTTGTGTACTGGGCTCCGTTGTGTACTGGGCTCCGTTGGCTCCGTTGTGTACTGGGCTCCGTTGTGTACTGGGCTCCGTTGTGTACTGGGCTCCGTTGTGTACTGGGCTCCGTTGGCTCCGTTGTGTACTGGGCTCCGTTGGCTCCATTGTGTACTGGGCTCCGTTGGCTCCGTTGTGTACTGGGCTCCGTTGGCTCCGTTGTGTACTGTGGCTCCGTTAGTACTGGGCTCCGTTGTGTACTGGGCTCCGTTGTGTACTGGGCTCCGTGCGTACTGGGCTCCGTTGCTCCGTTGTGTACTGGGCTCTGTTGGCTCCGTTGTGTACTGGGCTCTGTTGGCTCCGTTGTGTACTGGGCTCCGTTGGCTCCGTTGTGTACTGGGCTCCGTTGGCTCCGTTGTGTACTGGGCTCTGTTGGCTCCGTTGTGTACTGGGCTCCGTTGGCTCCGTTGTGTACTGGGCTCCGTTGGCTCCGTTGTGTACTGGGCTCCGTTGGCTCCGTTGTGTACTGGGCTCCGTTGGCTCCGTTGTGTACTGGGCTCCGTTGGCTCCGTTGTGTACTGGGCTCCGTTGGCTCCGTTGTGTACTGGGCTCCGTTGTGTACTGGGCTCCGTTGGCTCCGTTGTGTACTGGGCTCCGTTGGCTCCGTTGTGTACTGGGCTCCGTTGGCTCCGTTGTGTACTGGGCTCCGTTGGCTCAGTTGTGTACTGGGCTCTGTTGGCTCCGTTGTGTACTGGGCTCCGTTGTGTACTGGGCTCTGTTGGCTCCGTTGTGTACTGGGCTCCGTTGGCTCCGTTGTGTACTGGGCTCCGTTGGCTCCGTTGTGTACTGGGCTCCGTTGGCTCCGTTGTGTACTGGGCTCCGTTGGCTCCGTTGTGTACTGGGCTCCGTTGGCTCCGTTGTGTACTGGGCTCCGTTGGCTCCGTTGTGTACTGGGCTCCGTTGTGTACTGGGCTCCGTTGGCTCCGTTGTGTACTGGGCTCCGTTGGCTCCGTTGTGTACTGGGCTCCGTTGGCTCCGTTGTGTACTGGGCTCTGTTGGCTCCGTTGTGTACTGGGCTCTGTTGGCTCCGTTGTGTACTGGGCTCCGTTGGCTCCGTTGTGTACTGGGCTCTGTTGGCTCCGTTGTGTACTGGGCTCCGTTGGCTCCGTTGTGTACTGGGCTCTGTTGGCTCCGTTGTGTACTGGGCTCCGTTGTGTACTGGGCTCCGTTGGCTCCGTTGTGTACTGGGCTCCGTTGGCTCCGTTGTGTACTGGGCTCCGTTGGCTCCGTTGTGTACTGGGCTCCGTTGGCTCCGTTGTGTACTGGGCTCCGTTGTGTACTGGGCTCCGTTGGCTCCGTTGTGTACTGGGCTCCGTTGGCTCCGTTGTGTACTGGGCTCCGTTGGCTCCGTTGTGTACTGGGCTCCGTTGTGTACTGGGCTCCGTTGTGTACTGGGCTCCGTTGTGTACTGGGCTCCGTTGGCTCCGTTGTGTACTGGGCTCCGTTGTGTACTGGGCTCCGTTGTGTACTGGGCTCCGTTGTGTACTGGGCTCCGTTGGCTCCGTTGTGTACTGGGCTCCGTTGTGTACTGGGCTCCGTTGGCTCCGTTGTGTACTGGGCTCCGTTGTGTACTGGGCTCCGTTGGCTCCGTTGTGTACTGGGCTCCGTTGTGTACTGGGCTCCGTTGGCTCCGTTGTGTACTGGGCTCCGTTGTGTACTGGGCTCCGTTGGCTCCGTTGTGTACTGGGCTCCGTTGTGTACTGGGCTCCGTTGTGTACTGGGCTCCGTTGGCTCCGTTGTGTACTGGGCTCCGTTGTGTACTGGGCTCCGTTGTGTACTGGGCTCCGTTGTGTACTGGGCTCCGTTGGCTGCGTTGTGTACTGGGCTCCGTTGGCTCCGTTGTGTACTGGGCTCCGTTGGCTCCGTTGTGTACTGGGCTCCGTTGTGTACTGGGCTCCGTTGTGTACTGGGCTCCGTTGTGTACTGGGCTCCGTTGGCTCCGTTGTGTACTGGGCTCCGTTGTGTACTGGGCTCCGTTGGCTCCGTTGTGTACTGGGCTCCGTTGTGTACTGGGCTCCGTTGTGTACTGGGCTCCGTTGGCTCCGTTGTGTACTGGGCTCCGTTGTGTACTGGGCTCCGTTGTGTACTGGGCTCCGTTGTGTACTGGGCTCCGTTGGCTGCGTTGTGTACTGGGCTCCGTTGGCTCCGTTGTGTACTGGGCTCCGTTGGCTCCGTTGTGTACTGGGCTCCGTTGGCTGCGTTGTGTACTGGGCTCCGTTGGCTCCGTTGTGTACTGGGCTCCGTTGGCTCCGTTGTGTACTGGGTTCCGTTGTGTACTGGGCTCCGTTGTGTACTGGGCTCCGTTGTGTACTGGGCTCCGTTGGCTCCGTTGTGTACTGGGCTCCGTTGTGTACTGGGCTCCGTTGGCTCCGTTGTGTACTGGGCTCCGTTGTGTACTGGGCTCCGTTGGCTCCGTTGTGTACTGGGCTCCGTTGTGTACTGGGCTCCGTTGTGTACTGGGCTCCGTTGTGTACTGGGCTCTGTTGTGTACTGGGCTCCGTTGTGTACTGGGCTCCGTTGTGTACTGGGCTCCGTTGTGACAGTTACAGCTCTTCAAACAGTCATCACCCCAAGACCCCGCCAGACACACACAGTTACATACAGCCAGGCAGAGACACAGTCAACAGGAGACACACACAGTTACACACAGCCAGGCAGAGACACAGTCAACAGGAGACACACACAGTTACATACAGCCAGGCAGAGACACAGTCAACAGGAGACACACACAGTTACACACAGCCAGGCAGAGACACAGTCAACAGGAGACACACACAGTTACATACAGCCAGGCAGAGACACAGTCAACAGGAGACACACACAGTTACATACAGCCAGGCAGAGACACAGTCAACAGGAGACACACACAGTTACATACAGCCAGGCAGAGACACAGTCAACAGGAGACACACACAGTTACACACAGCCAGGCAGAGACACAGTCAACAGGAGACACACACAGTTACATACAGCCAGGCAGAGACACAGTCAACAGGAGACACACACAGTTACATACAGCCAGGCAGAGACACAGTCAACAGGAGACACACACAGTTACATACAGCCAGGCAGAGACACAGTCAACAGGAGACACACACAGTTACATACAGCCAGGCAGAGACACAGTCAACAGGAGACACACACAGTTACATACAGCCAGGCAGAGACACAGTCAACAGGAGACACACACAGTTACATACAGCCAGGCAGAGACACAGTCAACAGGAGACACACACAGTTACATACAGCCAGGCAGAGACACAGTCAACAGGAGACACACACAGTTACATACAGCCAGGCAGAGACACAGTCAACAGGAGACACACACAGTTACATACAGCCAGGCAGAGACACAGTCAACAGGAGACACACACAGTTACATACAGCCAGGCAGAGACACAGTCAACAGGAGACACACACAGTTACACACAGCCAGGCAGAGACACAGTCAACAGGAGACACACACAGTTACATACAGCCAGGCAGAGACACAGTCAACAGGAGACACACACATGCGTGCACGTGCAAACACACACACACACAATTTTCTCCCACACAAGCTTCAAACACATACACATCCCTCTGCAGTCAGAGGATTTCCTGACTTTAACCCATACCGGACACCCTACCGGACACCCTACCGGACACCCTACCGGACACCCTAAGCGTCTAAAGTAAAGTGGGGGTAAACAGACTATGACTGACTACCTACTATGGTAGATAGAGTATATTATTTTTCATGGCATGATGGTTTAAACCATCTGATTCTAGTCTTTGAATGATATATAACTCCTGTGTGTTTCACAGTGATAATAATGATAATAAGTTAGTTAAGCGCTTTAAGACCACTTTGTATATTTTTATATTTTCATAAGAAGACGAGGTACATATGTAGGAGAGATGATGGATGGAGGCTAGAGAGAGAGAGAGAGAGAGAGAGAGAGAGAGAGAGAGAGAGAGAGAGAGAGAGAGAGAGAGAGAGAGAGAGAGAGAGAGAGAGAGAGAGAGAGAGAGAGAGAGAGAGAGAGAGAGAGAGAGAGAGAGAGAGAGAGAGAGAGAGAGAGAGAGAGAGAGAGAGAGAGAGAGAGAGAGAGAGAGAGAGAGAGAGAGAGAGAGAGATGGACCCACTGGTTGCCCTCTAGGTTACAGAGAGCTGGTAGTCCCATCCACCAAACTACCAGGTGTGAAACAGGGAAGGGACTCAGGGGGTATGCTAATTTGGTATAGAGCAGACCTAACTCACTCTATTAAATTAATCAAAACAGGAACATTTAACATTTGGCTAGAAATTAAAAAGGTAATCTCAACAGAGAAAATTTCCTCCTGTGTGCTACCTATATCCCTACAATAGAATCCCCATACTTTAATGAAGACAGCTTCTCCATCCTAGAGGGGGAGATCAACCATTTTCCAGGCCCAGGGACATGTACTAGTCTGTGGCGACCTAAATGCCAGAACTGGACAAGAACCTGACACCATCAGCACACAGGGGGACAAACACCTACCTGGAGGTGACAGCATTCCCTCCCAAATATGCCCCCCAAGACACAACTATAAACAACCAACAAAAACGGGTCACAACAACGGGTCTGTACATAGTCAATGGTAGGCTTCGAGGAGACTCCTACGGTAGGTACACCTACAACTCATCCCTTGGCAGTAATACTGTAGACTACTTTATCACTGACCTCAACCCAGAGTCTCTCAGAGCGTTCACAGTCAGCCCACAGACACCCCTATCAGATCACAGCCAAATCACAATCTACTTGAACAGAGCAATACTCAACCGTGAGGTATCAGAACCGAACAAACTGCATGCTCTAAGAAATACTATAAATGGAAGGAGGGTAGTGTGGAAACCTACCAAAAAACTATTGGGCAACAACAGATCCAATCCCTCCTAGACAACTTCCTGGACTAAATGTTTTCCTGCAATAGTGAAGGTGTAAACTTAGCAGTAGGATGCCTGAACAGTATATTGGACCTCTCAGCTAAAATATCACATTAAAACAATTCTACCAAAAAACCTAAGAAAACTAACCACAATGAGAAATGGTTTGATGAGAATGTAAAAACCTAAGAAAGAAATTGAGAAACCTATCCAACCAAAAACATAGAGACCCAGAAAACCTGAGCCTACGCCTTCACTATGGTGAATCACTAAAACAATACAGAAATACACTATGGAAAAAGAAGGAACAGCACGTCAGAAATCAGCTCAATGTAATTGAAGAATCCATAGAATCTAACCACTTCTGGGAAAATTGGAACACACTAAACAAAGAACACGAAGAGCTATCTATCCAAAACAGAGATGTATGGATAAACCACTTCTCCAATCTTTTGGCTCTATGACAAAGAACCAAGAGCAAAAACATATATATCATCAAATACAAATCTTAGAATCAACTATTAAAAACTACCAATTACATTGAATGAACTACAGGATAAAATACAAACCCTCCAACCCAAAAAGGCCTGTGGTGTTGATGGTATCCTCAATGAAATGATAAAACATACAGATCACAAATTCAAATAGGCTATACTTAAACTCTTTAACATCATCCTCAGCTCTGGCATCTTCCCCAATATTTTGAACTAAGGTCTGATCACCTCAATCCACAAAAGTGGAGACAAATCTGACCCCAATAATTACAATGGAATCAGTCAACTCTGACAAATCCTCTGCATTATCATCAACAGCTGACTCCAACATTTCCTCAGTGAAAACAATGTCCTGAGCAAATGTCAAATTGGCTTCTTACCAAAATACCATACTACAGACCACGTACACACCCTGCACACCCTTATTGACAAACAAACCAAAACAAAGGCAAAGTCTTCTCATGCTTTGTTGATAAAAAAAAAAAAGAAACCGATTTTGACTCAATAAATTGATGGAAAACAGTTTTGGGGGTGGGGGGAAACATACGATATTATAAAATCAATGTACACAAACAACAAGTATGCAGTTCAAATTGGCAATAAACACACACGTTTCTTTCCACAGGGCAGTGGGGTGAGACAGGGATGCAGCTTGAGCCCGACTCTCTTCAATATATACAGCTGTGGAAAAAATTAAGAGGCCACTGCACATTTTTCTTAAATCTGCATCTCTACATGTTTGACGGCCATTCCATTCCAGTGTCTGTTGAATTCCAACACAGGCACACCTCATTCTACTGAATTAGGTACTGATTAGGTGATCACCTTGACCAAATCTTATTTAACGAGGAAAAGTATAAAAACCACTGCTGTGGTCATCACTATCCTCTTGCAATAGGAGCAGCTGGATGGTAAAAACAGTGCTAATAGTACCTCAAAAGTAATATGAATCAAAAAATAACTATTGACCAAGCCAAAAGAGTTGAAAAGGAAAGTTTTGAGTGAGGAAAAGAAGGGTTCAAATCTGGCTTTACTGGCAGAGGGATACAGTGAGCGTCAGGTTGCTTCCATCCTTAAAATTGCAAGGTCAAACAACCGTAGGGATGACATCAAGTGACCTACAAAAATAATGGCAAACCGGCAGCTGGGGTGAAGTGCACGGCGAGGACGGTTTGAAACAGGCTCCTAGGGACAGGGCTGAAGTCGTGCAAAGCTAGAAAAAAGCCCTTCATCAATTAGAAGCGAAGAAGAGCAAGGCTGAGGTTTGCAAAAGACCGTAAGGATTGGACCGTAGAGGACTGGAGTAAGGTCATCTTCTCTGATGAGTCCAATTTTCAGCTTTGCCCAACACCTGGTTGTCTAATGGTTAGACGGAGACCTGGAGAGGCCTACAAGCCACAGTGTCTCGCACCCACTGTGAAATTTGGTGGAGGATCGGTGATGATCTGAGGGTGCTTCAGCAAGGCTGGAATCAGGCAGATTTGTCTTTGAGAAGGACGCATGAATCAAGCCACGTACAAGGTTGTCCTGGAAGAAAACGTGCTTCCTTTTGCTCTGACGTTGTTTCCCAACTCTGAGGATTGGTTTTTCCAGCAGGACAATGCGCCATGCCACACAGCCAGGTCAATCAAGGTGTGGATGGAGGACCACCAGATCAAGACCCTGTCATGGCCAGCCCAATCTTCAGACCTGAACCCCATTGAAAACTTCTGGAATGTGATCAAGAGGAAGATGGATGGTCACAAGCTATCAAACAAAGCCGAGCTGCTTGAGTTTTTGCGCCAGGAGTGGCATAAAGTCACCCAACATCAATGTGAAAGACTGGTGGAGAGCATGCCAAGACGCATGAAAATCAGGGTTATTCCACCAAATATTGATTTCTGAACTCTTCCTAAGTTAAAACATTAGTATTGTGTTGTTTAAAAATGAACATGAACTTATTTTCTTTGCATTAATCGAGGTCTGACAACACTGCATCGTTTTTGTTATTTTGACCAGTTGTCATTTTCTGCAAATAAATGCTCTAAATGACAATATTTTATTTGGAATTTGGGAGAAATGTTGTCAGTAGTTTATAGAATAAAACAAAAATGTTACTTTTACCCAAACACATACCTATAAATAGTAAAACCAGAGAAACTGATCATTTTGCAGTGGTCTCTTTCTTTTTTCCAGAGCTGTATATCAATGAATTGGCGAGGGCACTAGAACAGTCTGCAGCACCAGGTCTCACCCTACTAGAATCTGCAGTCAAATGTCTACTGTTTGCTGATGATCTGGTGCGTCTGTCCCCAACCAAGGAGGGCCTACAGCAGCACCTAGATCTTCTGCACAGATTCTGTCAGACCTGGGCCCTGAAAGTTAATATCAGTAGGACAAAAATAATGGTGTTCCAAAAAAGGTCAAATAAAATAACAGTTAAATTCTACAACCATTTAAAAGGAAGCGATGCCCAAACATTCCACCACAAAGCCCTCGTCTACAGAGAGATGAACCTGGAGAAGAGTCCCCTCAGCCAGCTGGTTCTGGCGCTCTGTTCACAAACACAAACAGACCCCACAGAACCCCAGGACAGCAACACATTTAGACCCAACCAAATTATGAGAAAACCAAAAGATAATTACTCAAATCAAATCAATGTTTTTTTGTCACATACACGTGTTTATCAGATGTTATTGCGGGTGTAGCGAAATGCTTGTGCTTCTAGCTCCGACAGTGCAGTAATATCTAACAAGTAATATCTAACAATTTCACAACATATACCCAATACACACAAAACTAGTAAGGAATGGGATTTAAGAATATATACATACAGTGAGGGAAAAAAGTATTTGATCCCCTGCTGATTTTGTACGTTTGCCCACTGACAAAGAAATGATCAGTCTATCATTTTAATGGTAGGTTTATTTGAACAGTGAGAGACAGAATAACAACAAAGAAATCCAGAAAAACGCATGTCAAAAATGTTATAAATTGATTACCATTTTAATGAGGGAAATAATTATTTGACCCCCTCTCAATCAGAAAGATTTCTGGCTCCCAGGTGTCTTTTATACAGGTAACGAACTGAGATTAGGAGCACACTCCTAATCTCAGCTTGTTACCTGTATAAAAGACACCTGTCCACAGAAGCAATCAATCAATCAGATTCCAAACTCTCCACCATGGCCAAGACCAAAGAGCTCTCCAAGGATGTCAGGGACAAGATTGTAGACCTACACAAGGCTGGAATGGGCTACAAGACCATCGCCAAGCAGCTTGGTGAGAAGGTGACAACAGTTGGTGCGATTATTCGCAAATGGAAGAAACACAAAAGAACTGTCAATCTCCCTCTGCCTGGGGCTCCATGCAAGATCTCACGTCGTGGAGTTGCAATGATCATGAGAACGGTGAGGAATCAGCCCAGAACTACACGGGAGGATCTTGTCAATGATCTCAAGGCAGCTGGGACCATAGTCACCAAGAAAACAATTGGTAACACACTACGCCGTGAAGGACTGAAATCCTGCAGCGCCCGCATGGTCCCCCTGCTCAAGAAAGGACATATACATACCCATCTGAAGTTTGCCAATGAACATCTGAATGATTCAGAGGAGAACTTGGCTCTGTCATATCCTCACATGGCCTCTCCTATCATTGCTACGCTGACGATACACAACTAATCTTCTCCTTTCCCCCTTCTGATAACCAGGTGGCGAATCGCATCTCTGCATGTCTGGCAGACATATCAGTATGGATGACGGATCACCACCTCAAGCTGAACCTTGGCAAGACGGAGCTGCTCTTCCTCCCGGGGAAGGACTGCCCGTTCCATGATCTCGCCATCACGGTTGACAACTCCGTTGTGTCCTCCTCCCAGAGTGCGAAGAGCCTTGGCGTGACCCTGGACAACATCCTGTCGTTCTCCGCTAACATCAAGGCGGTGACCCGATCCTGTAGGTTCATGCTCTACAACATTCGGAGAGTACGACCCTGCCTTACACAGGAAGCGGCACAGGTCCTAATCCAGGCACTTGTCATCTCCCGTCTGGATTACTGCAACTCGCTGTTGGCTGAGCTCCCTGCCTGTGCCATTAAACCCCTACAACTCATCCAGAATGCCGCAGCCCGTCTGGTGTTCAACCTTCCCAAGTTCTCTCACGTCACCCCGCTCCTCCGCACACTCCACTGGCTTCCAGTTGAAGCTCGCATCTGTTACAAGACCATGGTGCTTGCCTATGGAGCTGTGAGGGGAACGGCACCTCCGTACCTTCAGGCTCTGATCAGTCCCTACACCCAAACGAGGGCATTGCGTTCATCCACCTCTGGCCTGCTGGCTCCCTTCCTCTGCGGAAGCATAGTTCCCGCTCAGCCCAGTCAAAACTGTTCGCTGCTCTGGCACCCCAATGGTGGAACAAGCTCCCTCACGACGCCAGGACAGCGGAGTCACTCACCACCTTCCGGAGACATTTGAAACCCCACCTCTTTAAGGAATACCTGGGATAGGATAAAGTCATCCTTCTACCCCCAAAAAAAAAAAAAAAAAAAAAAACTGGCTATAGGGTGAATGCACCAATTTGTAAGGCGCTCTGGATAAGAGCGTCTGCTAAATGACGTAAATGTAAATGTAAATGTAACTGGGTGAAAGTGTTGTGGTCAGATGAGGGGAGGAATGCTGCCTATGACCCCAAGAACACCATCCCCAACGTCAAACATGGAGGTGGAAACATTATGCTTTGGGGGTGTTTTTCTGCTAAGGGGACAGGACAACTTCACCGCATCAAAGGGACAATGGACGGGGCCATGTACCGTCAAATCTTGGGTGAGAACCTCCTTCCCTCAGCCAGGGCATTGAAAATGAGTCGTGGATGGATATCCCAGCATGACAATGACCCAAAACACACAGCCAAGGCAACAAAGGAGTGGCTCAAGAAGAACCACATTAAGGTCCTGGAGTGGCCTAGCCAGTCTCCAGACCTTAATCCCATAGAAAATCTGTGGAGGGAGCTGAAGGTTCGAGTTGCCAAACGTCAGCCTCGAAATCTTAATGACTTGGAGAAGATCTGCAAAGAGGAGTGGGACAAAATCCCTCCTGAGATGTGTGCAAACCTGGTGGCCAACTACAAGAAACGTCTGACCTCTGTGATTGCCAACAAGGGTTTTGCCACCAAGTACTAAGTCATATTTTGCAGAGGGGTCAAATACTTATTTCCCTCATTAAAATGCAAATCAATAAATAACATTTTTGACATGCGTTTTTCTGGATTTTTGTTGTTGTTATTCTGTCTCTCACTGTTCAAATAAACCTACCATTAAAATTATAGACTGATCATTTCTTTGTCAGTGGGCAAACATACAAAATCAACAGGGGATCAAATACTTTTTCCCCCCACTGTATATGGACAAGCAATGACAGAGAGGCATGGACTATGATACAGTAGAATATTATAGTATAGAATGCAGTATATACATATGAGATGAGTAGTGCAAGATATGTAAACATTATTAAAGTGACTAGTGATCCATTTCTTAAAGTGGCCAGTGATTTCAATAGGCAGCAGCAGCCTCTAATGTGCTAGTGATGGCTATTTAACAGTCTGATGGCCTTGAGATAGAAGCTGTTTTTCATTCTCTCGGTCCCAGCTTTGATGCACCTGTACTGACCTCACCTCCCTGGATGATATTGGGGTTAACAGGCAGTGGCTCGGGTGGTTATTGTCCTTGATGATCTTTTTTGCCTTCCTGTGACATCAGGTGCTGTATGTGTCTTGGAGGGCGGGTAGTTTGCCCCCGGTAATGCGTTCGGCAGACCGCACCACCCTCTGGAGAGCCCTGCGGTTATGGGTGGTGCAGTTGCCGTACCAGGCGGTGATACAGCCCGACAAGATGCTCTCAATTGTGCATCTGTAAAAGTTTGTGAGGGTTTTAGGTGATAAGCCAAATTTCTTCAGCCTCCTGAGGTTGAAGAGGCTCTGTTGCGCCTTCTTCACCACACTGTCTGCGTGGGTGGACCATTTCAGTTTGTCATGATGTGTACGCCAAGGAACTTGAAGCTTTCCACCTTCTCCACTGCGGTCCCGTCGATGTGGATAGGGGGTACACCCTCTGCTGTTTCCTGAAGTCCACGATCATCTTCTTTGTTTTGTTGACGTTGAGTGAGAGGTTATTTTCCTGGCACCACACTCCCAGAGCCCTCACCTCCTCCCTGTGGCGGTCTCGTCATTGTTGGTAATCAGACCTAATACTGTTGTGTCGTCTGCAAACTTGATGATTGAGTTGGAGGCGTGCGTGGCCACGCAGTCATGGGTGAACAGGGAGTACAGGAGGGGGCTGAGCACGCACCCTTGTGGGGCCCCAGTGTTGAGGATCAGCGAAGTGGAGATGTTGTTTCCTACCTTCACCACCTGGGGGCAGTCCGTCAGGAAGTCCAGGACCCAGTTGCACAGGGCGGGGTTCAGACCCAGGGCCTCGAGCTTAATGATGAGCTTGGAGGGTACTATGGTGTTGAATGCTGAGCTATAGTCAATGCACAGCATTCTTACATAGGTATTCCTCTTGTCCAGATGGGATAGGGCAGTGTGCAGTGTGATGGCAATTGCATCGTCTGTGGATCTATTGGGGCGGTAGGCAAATTGAAGTGGGTCTAGGGTGACAGGTGACAGGTAAGGTAGAGGTGATATGATCCTTGACTAGTCTCTCAAAGCACTTCATGATGACAGAGGTGAGTGCTACAGGGCGATAGTCATTTAGTTCAGTTACCTTTGCTTTCTTGGGTACAGGAACAATGGTGGCCATCTTGAAGCATGTGGGAACAGCAGACTGGGAAAGGGAGAGATTGAATATGTCCATGAACACATCAGCAAACTGGTTGCGCATGCTCTGGGGGACGCGGCTAGGGCTGGCAGCCTTGCGGGGGTTAACATGCTTAAATGTCTAACTCAAGTTGGCCACGGAGAAGGAGAGCCCACAGTCCTTGGTAGTGGGCCTCAGTCAGTGGCACTGTGTTATCCTCAAAGCGGCCGAAGAAGGTGTTTAGCTTGTCTGGAAGCGAGGCGTCGGTGTCGGCGACGTGGCTGGTTTTCTTTTTGTAGTCCGTGATTGTCTGTAGACCCTGCCACATACGTCTCGTGTCTGAGCCGTTGAATTGCGACTCCACTTTGTCTCTCTACTGATGTTTTGCCAGTTTAATTGCCTTGTGGAGTGAGTAGCTACACTGTTTGTATTCTGCCATATTCCCAGTCACCTTGCCACATTGGAAAGAATTAACCAAAAAAACAGAGCAAACTGGAATGCTATATGGCCCTAACCAGAGAGTACACAGTGGCAGAATACCTGACCACTGTGACTGACCCAAACTTAAGG
This sequence comes from Coregonus clupeaformis, assembly GCF_020615455.1. NCBI lineage: Eukaryota > Metazoa > Chordata > Actinopteri > Salmoniformes > Salmonidae > Coregonus > Coregonus clupeaformis. Next base: position 29,958 of record NW_025536688.1, read on the forward strand.
AAAGCTTTGACTATGTACAGACTCAGTGAGCATAGCCTTGCTATTGAGAAAGGCCGCCGTAGGCAGACCTGGCTCTCAAGAGAAGACAGGCTATGTGCACACTGCCTACAAAATGAGGTGGAAACTGAGCTGCACTTCCTAACCTCCTGCCAAATGTATGACCATATTAGAGACACATATTTCCCACTGATCACACAGACAATTAGAAAACAAATCAAACATTGATAAACTCCCATATCTGTTAGGCGATAGATTTGTGACCCATTGCCATGACAACAGGGAAACCAGTGGAGCACAAACATTATAAATACAACCCATATTTATCTGTTGATTTATCTTCCCCCACTATTCATACTACAACTATTTGCACATGGTTAAAAACACTGTACATAGCTGATAATAACATTTGAAACGTCTTTATCCTGTTGAATCCTTGATGAAGTCATGTTTACTGGACATTTTGTTATGTTTTAGTTTTTTGTTTCTTCTCACTTTTGTTTATTATCTATTTCACTTGCTTTGGCAATGTCAACATATCTTTCCCATGCCAATAAAGCCCCTTTGAATTTGAGAGAGAGCGAGCGAGAGCGAGAGCGAGAGCGAGAGCGAGAGCGAGAGCGAGAGCGAGAGCGAGAGAGAGAGAGAGAGAGAGAGAGAGAGAGAGAGAGAGAGAGAGAGAGTTTGAGTTTTAAATAATCTTTATTGGGTCTGGGAGCCCACCACACAAATACTCATACAAAACCGTATTTACACATCAATTAAAAACACAACTCCAATTCCTCCTCCACAGTAACTGAACACAACAGCGTCTGAATGCCCCATATACTCATGAACAGATCAATATTGTTGACCAGTTTGTAATAGGCAAACTCAATTCTCAATCTTGCTGCCACCATTCCCTCCAGCATTCCCACCACATCCACAGACCCCTGTCCCCGAATACTGTTCTTTCGGGTCTTCCATATGGCTAATTTTGCTGCCCCTAACACAAAAATTAAGCAACAAAACTACAGCTTTCTGACTAAACCTGTACTTTGGCCCCAATATGTACAGTTGGGAAGAGAAAACCTCTCCCAGCGCTGAGAACCAGTTAGTGATCAGGTCAATCATCCCGACCAACCTGGGACACTGTAAAAACAGATGTGCCAGAGTTTCCAGGTTCAGCACAGAATGGACACTCCTCCCCAACAGTAGGATCCAGGTGTACCAGATACATGTTGGTGGCTATGGCTCCATGTATTATCCTCCATTGGAGGTCAGCTGTCCTCTTATCAATAGGCAGTTTGTATAGTGTTCGCCAGCGGCCTTTTGGGGAGGCACCTGGACCAAGCACACCCGCCCACCTCGTCGATTTTACCCCTTCCAGGGAAGAGGCATGGGACACCTTTACACATGTTCTGTACATGGCCTTCTTTCCCACCTCCTTGAACTCCCCCAGCTCCGGGGTATCGAAGGAAAGCAGCATCCCCACGTCCTCCTCGAATGCCCCCGCCGCAAGCACCAACAATCAGTGCAGGGAACACATAATCCAGGACCCCTCCTTCCACCGATCAGAATTGGAGGTGTCAGTCATACTGCAGATGAAGTACTGGCAAGGAATCACAGACCTCAGCGACGACCTTCCTCAGTAGGCGAGACGATCGGATCCCCGCTCTTTCTCCCAGCTCCTCCAACGACCTATTCCTGTTCCACATCAGATGACCCAGCTTAGTACACCCCACGCCTAACAGGCATGAGCGTAGGCTAGCTGAACCCAGAACACGGGACTGGATGGCAGTGTTGTGAAAAAGAGGCTCTTCAAAAGCCACATCCCTGGTGGCGTGCAGGCCTTACGGGACTTGACCAGAACTCTCCAAGCCTGCATAACAGACTCATAGAATGGAGTCAGGCCAGGCAACTCACCCCCCTCCAGCTTTAAGAGGAAAAGATGCTTGTCTAAGCCCAAACAGCCCGCTCTCCTCATCAATGCGTAGGCTGTGTCAACCCAGCTAGAACCGTCACTGTACAACAGTCTCTGGGCTGCTTGAAGCCGGAAAGCCATGATCCTGGAAGAAATGTCCACCAGGCCTTGCCCACCCTCGTGCAGTGGCAGGTACAGGGCTGAAGCTTTAATCCAATGTTGTCCAGACCAGAAGAAGTTGACAAGGGTCCTCTGAAGCTCTTGTATCAGACCCTTTGGTGGCTGTAAAATCATTAGTCTGTGCCACAGGGTAGAGGCAGCTAGGTTATTAGCTACCAGTACCCTTCCCCTATAAGACAGCTGGGGCAGCACCCATTTCCATCTTGACAGTCTGGCACACACTTTCTCCACTACACCCTCCCAGTTCTTTTTCTGAAAGACATCGGAGCCTAGAAAAAACCCCCAAAGTCTTCATCCCATCTCTGCCCCACTGAAGCCCCCCTGGTAACCGTGGAGCGGACCCCATCTGAAGCTGGCCTGCCCACAGCGCTTCACTCTTTCCCCCAATTGACTCTAGCTGAGGAGGCCCCCTCATACACCTTTAAGGCGTCTGAGAGAACCTTAACATCCTCATCCCCTGTAATAAAAACTGTCACGTCATCTGCATACGCAGACAGTGCTATCGTGGGACCCTTCATTACACCTGGCACAGAGAAACCAGTAAGCTTCGCTCTTAAAAAACAAAGCATTGGTTCAATCGCCAGACTGTATAACTGCCCTGAAATTGGGCATCCCTGCCTGATGCCCCTTTGGACAGGGATGGGACAACTCAAACCACCCCCACCTTCACCATACACGAGGCCCCAGCATACAGTAACTTCATCCAAGACAAAAAAACATCCCCAAACCCAAAGGCTTTCATTGTTTTAAACAAGTACTGGTGGTCCACACGATCAAAAGCCTTCTCCTGATCCAAAGAAAGTAAACCCACATTTACATCAGACAGTTTTACAAATGTCCAAAACATCTCTTATTAGAAACAAGTTGTCAACAATAGAGCGATCAGGTACACAGTAGGACTGGTCCTTGTGGACCAACAATCCCAGATACTCTTTCAACCTGTTTGAGAGACATTTAGAAACAATTTTATATTCTGCACACAGCAAAGCAACAGGTCTCCAATTTTTATGAGAGCCAAATCCCCCTTTTTGGCAACAGTGAAAGTACCGTACGTTGACAAGATACAGGAAGAGAGCCCTCATGAAAAGATTCACACACCACTTCATAAAAATCCTCCCCAATAGACCCCCAAAAGTGCTTGTAAAACTCAGATGGTAAACCATCAATGCCAGGGGCTCGGCCTGTTGAGAGCTGCATAACTGCTGTGGACAGCTCTTGCAGTGTAATGTCAGAGTCCAATGCGACTCTTTGCTCAGGTCCCAATTGAGGAAGACCGTGTAACAACTGTTCAGTACACAGAGAGTCACAATCCTCCGCCTTATAGAGGGCAGAATAGAAATCCACGGCATGTTGACGCATTTCACTGTCGTCCGTGGTCACCTTCCCATCAGGAGACGAAGGCAGACCATCTGTTTACGTTGCAATGTCGACTGTCCTAGGTTAAAAAAAAAAGCACTAGGAGCATCCATATCCTTGAGGGAAGCGAAACGAGACCTAATCAAGGCACCCTTCACTCTTTCATGCAGAAACGACCTCAATTCATGTTTCTTGTCCTGTAAGTTCATGACTAGTCCGGGGTCATTCTGGGTGAGCAACTTCAATTCAATAGATTTAATGTTCTGCTCAAGGGCCCTGATAGTCTCTTTAACTTCAATTCGAGACAGAGCAGTATACTGTTGACAAAATAATCGTATTTGGGCCTTCCCAACCTCCCACCATTGTCTCAAGGACTCAAAATTCCCTTTTGTAACCCTCCATTTTTCCCAAAACAACAAAAACCTTTCACAAAACATGACATCATGTAACAATTTAACATTAAAATACCAATAAGATGATGACCTTCGTAGACAGGACAAGTGAATATCAACAGTGACAATATGGTGATCAGAGAAACCCACAGGAGTAATGTCACACCTTCCAACCCTACTACAGTATTGCTCAGATACATACAACCTGTCTAACCTTGCTGCACTGACATGACCTTCATTAACTTTTAGCCATGTGTACTGCCTAACTTTTGCATTCCTTACTCTCCACACATCAGAAAGCTCAAACTCAGTTAATAGACCAGACAGACAAATTGCTGACCCAGGTGAGGTTCTTCAGCGGTGCGATCAACAGTAAAATCCACTGTACAGTTCCAGTCCCCCCTAAAACCATACACCCCTCTTGGTCACACTGTCTTAAGGTTTCCTTTATTTTATCAAAAACAACAATACGCTCTGTACCCTCATTAGGAGCATAAACATTCAAAAAACAAACAAAAACCCCATAACATTCACCTTGACCAATAAAACCCGACCCTTGACAATCTCTGTTGTAGATACCACAGTCACCCCTAAGCCTGAAGAAAACAAGATTGCCACCCCAGCACTGAAATTGTACCATGACTGAGTATATGCTGCCCCTCCCACCACATACCCCAGTCAGCCGCATTTTTCCTCATCACTATGTGTCTCCTGTAGGAAAACTACATTAAGCCTTTTCTGTTTTATTACTTCTAATACCCAAGCCCTCTTATTCCTGTCCCTTCCTCCATTAATGTTGAGAGAACCTACCCTTAGTACCTCCAATAGAAAAGACAAAGGAAAAGCAGAAGATACCACAGAGAAACCAGACAAAGAGAATAGGACACCCTATGAGGCATAATCATCATCATTATTTAAATTTTCTCTTAACCTGACCACGCTTTCCCACCACCCTTTGCTGCTGCAACAGCAGTAACAAATTTCCTCAAGCGAAACCGCTTCTTCTCACTCAACTGGTCTAACCCCACCGTCTTCTGTAACATCACCGCTGACCTCACAAACTTATCAACATCAAAATAATCTGCCAATTTGACAGATTTCCCAAAAGTCTGATCCAGAAACCCTTTTACCTCCTCTAGATCGTAAATTGAGTCCTCACCAGCTGATACCGTATCAAGAGAGATATCCATATCCATATCCTTCTCCTGATCCTCCTCAACTGAGGCCACAGACCACTGACTCCCCTCTACCACATCCCTTTCAACAACACTCCCCACTTGCACCCCATCACTCGTACCAGGCATCTCCTCCACTACCTGGGAGACTAGCCCCACCTGAACCCCCATTACTCGTAGTGGGCATCTCCTCCACTACCTGGGGAGACTAGCCCCACCTGAACCCCATTACTCGTAGTGGGCATCTCCTCCACTACCTGGGAGACTAGCCCCCACCTGAACCCCATTACTCTTAGTGGGCATCTCCTCCACTACCTGGGAGACTAGCCCCCCTGTAACCCAGCACTCATAGTGGGCATCTCCTCCACTACCTGGGAGACTAGCCCCCTGTACCCCAGCACTCATAGTGGGCATCTCCTCCACTACCTGGGAGACTAGCCCCCCTGTACCCCAGCACTCATAGTGGGCATCTCCTCCACTACCTGGGAGATTAGCTCCACATGAACCCTCTCCTGTAACCCATTACTTTTAGTGGGCATCTCCTCCACTACCTGGGAGATTAGCTCCACATGTACCCCCTCCTGTACCACAGCACTCGTACTGGGCACCTCCTCACCAGTCTGAGGAAATGGCCCTTCAGATCCATCCTTACCTTCTACAACCATTTTTTTCTGCTGCATAACATTTCCCTCTGGTACAAGTTGCACCTCTGTGCCCCTCAACACGGACAACTTGTTCCTCAGCAACAGATGCGTGTGGCTGTTCTACCACTGTCAGCCCACCTCTTCCCTACATCCAGTGGGCCCAGGCGTTACGAGGACCACCTGCGCCCCTCCCTCTGCCTTCTCCCTTTTCGGGCAAGCATGTCGCTTATGACCAACATCCCCACACTCAAAAACACCGTTGACTACCCGTACTAGCATAAGCCATATACAGTCTATTGTCATACTTGACTTTAAACGCTAACTCCAAAGTCTGCTCCGGTGAGTCCAAAAACATAAACACCTGTCGCCGAAACGACATTACCTGTTTCAACGCCGGGTGTTTGCAACCCAATGGGACAACCTTAATTGAACTTGCAAACTTCCCAAAGCGCAATAACTCGCGCTCCAATAGCTCATTTGGAATGAACGGCGGTACATTTGAAATCGTTACCCTTGTTGACGGAGAAAAAAGCGGCGTAACTTGAATAAACATTCCTTTAAGAAGTATGCCATGCTCAACCATACGATCAACAAGGCGCTCTTCTTTAGAAATACCACCACCGCTTTATTCATCCGTGACGCATAAGCAACATTCTCATATCCTACCTTCTCTCCTACGGCGACCAGAACCTCCTCCACCGTGACAGTAGCTTCAGTAACACACCTAAAGCCGTGTCGAAGTGACAGGGACGGCGTCCCGATTCGGGCCGCCATCCCCACCAAAATCAGGGTAATTTCGACACGAAAAACAATATACTTAATTCTACCACAACAAAAAAATAGAAATAATAATCTTAATCATGCATAGAAGAAAAAAGGATATCACCAAGAAAAGGAAAACCCAGGATATCTAACTCTACACAACACTCGCACTTAGCACTCACTCAAACAATTCCCAGCACGCACCAAACACTCCCAGCATGCAGAGAGAGAGAGAGAGAGAGAGAGAGAGAGAGAGAGAGAGACAGAGACAGAGACAGAGACAGAGACAGAGACAGAGACAGAGACAGAGACAGAGACAGAGACAGGGAGAGACATACGTACTGTGAGAGCAGTCTTCTCCTATCCAACCAGGGAAACACTGACAGGATCCATCGATGGGGTTACATGTCCCGTTGTTGGTGCACAAACAGATCTCAGAACAGCCCTTACCGTACCTGCCACTGAAACACACTATAAACACACACAGAGAGACAGATCTGAGTACAGCCCTTGAACCTGCCAATAGAACACAATGTATGCACACACACACACACACACGGCAGGTAGCCTAGCGGTTAGATAGGCCAGTCAGCAACCGGAGGGTTGCCAGTTTGAATCCAGGGTCCGACAGGAAAAATCTGGCAAAAAGTAACTAGCAACCGGATGGTTGCTGGTATCGAATCCTACATGCCATTGCCTGCCGTTGTCCCCTTGAGAAAGGCACTTAACCCCCGACAACAACAGCTCCCCGGGTGCCCAGTGCGGCAGCCCCCCGCACCTCTCCAAAACCTCTATGTGCATTTATGTGTTTCTTTCTGAGGGTTAAAAACTGAAGTCAAATTTCGGTTGGTCCTCGTGTGCAATCGACCAATAAAGTGATATTAATCTGATTTTAACACACATCATAGAGCAGTGTTTCCTAACCTCTGGTTAAGTCTTGCCAGTCCCTGGGTTGTACAAGTTTGTGAAACACAGAGACTCATACTTACAATCCTTTTCTTCACTAGGCATAAATATCAAATCACATTCTCAAACTGGACTGGTTCAGATTGTATTAGTTGCGTTGGGATTTCAGTACTCTGAAGCCAGTAGCCAGGCACCAGAGTTCTCAAAGAGTTATAGCTCTTTATGGAGTAAGAGAGATAGAAACAGGATATAGTTATGGGCTAAGGGAGATAGAAACAGGATATAGTTATGGGCTAAGAGAGACAGAAACAGGATATAGTTATGGGCTAAGGGAGATAGAAACAGGATATAGTTATGGGCTAAGGGAGATAGAAACAGGATATAGTTATGGGCTAAGGGAGATAGAAACAGGATATAGTTATGGGCTAAGGGAGATAGAAACAGGATATAGTTATGGGCTAAGGGAGAGAGAAACAGGATATAGTTATGGGCTAAGGGAGAGAGAAACAGGATATAGTTATGGGCTAAGGGAGAGAGAAACAGGATATAGTTATGGGCTAAGGGAGAGAGAAACAGGATATAGTTATGGGCTAAGGGAGATAGAAACAGGATATAGTTATGGGCTAAGAGAGACAGAAACAGGATATAGTTATGGGCTAAGGGAGATAGAAACAGGATATAGTTATGGGCTAAGGGAGATAGAAACAGGATATAGTTATGGGCTAAAGGGAGAGAAACAGGATATAGTTATGGGCTAAGGGGAGATAGAAACAGGATATAGTTATGGGCTAAGGGAGAGAAACAGGATATAGTTATGGGCTAAGGGAGAGAAACAGGATATAGTTATGGGCTAAGGGAGAGAGAAACAGGATATAGTTATGGGCTAAGGGAGATAGAAACAGGATATGTTATGGGCTAAGAGAGACAGAAACAGGATATAGTTATGGGCTAAGGGAGATAGAAACAGGATATAGTTATGGCTAAGGGAGAGAGAAACAGGATATAGTTATGGGCTAAGGGATAGAAACAGGATATAGTTATGGGCTAAGGAGAGAAACAGGATATAGTTATGGGCTAAGGAGATAGAAACAGGATATAGTTATGGGCTAAGAGAGACAGAAACAGGATATAGTTATGGGCTAAGGAGATAGAAACAGGATATAGTTATGGGCTAAGGGAGAGAGAAACAGGATATAGTTATGGGCTAAGGGAGATAGAAACAGGATATAGTTATGGGCTAAGGGAGAGAGAAACAGGATATAGTTATGGGCTAAGGGAGAGAAACAGGATATAATAATGGGCTAAGGAAGAGAGAAACAGGATATAGTTATGGGCTAAGGGAGATAGAAACAGGATATAGTTATGGGCTAAAGAGAGACAGAAACAGGATATAGTTATGGGCTAAGGGAGATAGAAACAGGATATAGTTATGGGCTAAGGGAGAGAGAAACAGGATATAGTTATGGGCTAAGGGAGATAGAAACAGGATATAGTTATGGGCTAAGGGAGAGAGAAACAGGATATAGTTATGGGCTAAAGGGAGATAGAAACAGGATATAGTTATGGCTAAGAGAGACAGAAACAGGATATAGTTATGGGCTAAGGGAGATAGAAACAGGATATAGTTATGGGCTAAGGGAGAGAGAAACAGGATATAGTTATGGGCTAAGGGAGAGAGGAACAGGATATAGTTATGGGCTAAGGGAGAGATAAACAGATAAGGAAAGTATAATGTAGGAGTACGAGACAGAATGGAATAAACAAGCTCAGGGTTCACATGGTCATCACACTGGTTTCCATCTTACTACTAAGAACAGCTGGATTCCCCTCTTATTACTAAGAACAGCTGGATTCCCCTCTTATTACTAAGAACAGCTGGATTCCCCTCTTATTACTAAGAACAGCTGGATTCCCCTCTTATTACTAAGAACAGCTGGATTCCCCTCGTATTACTAAGAACAGCTGGATCCCCCTCTTACTACTAAGAGCAGCTGGAATCCCCCTCTTATTACTAAGAACAGCTGGATCCCCCTCTTATTACTAAGAACAGCTGGATCCCCCTCTTATTACTAAGAACAGCTGGATTCCCCTCTTATTACTAAGAACAGCTGGATTCCCCTCGTATTACTAAGAACAGCTGGATCCCCCTCTTATTACTAAGAACAGCTGGATTCCCCTCTTATTACTAAGAACAGCTGGATCCCCCTCTTATTACTAAGAACAGCTGGATCCCCCTCTTATTACTAAGAACAGCTGGATTCCCCTCTTATTACTAAGAACAGCTGGATCCCCCTCTTATTACTAAGAACAGCTGGATTCCCCTCTTATTACTAAGAACAGCTGGATTCCCTACTTATAAATGGAATGGTCATTTGTATTCAAATCATTTCTGTCTCTTTACTGAAATCATTTTCCCTTGCCAATTTCTTTTAGATTCTATCTTTAAGCCTTTGTCTGGGGAAAAATGTATCCATAACTGTTATAGAGGTCTACAGTCTCCTCCCTCGGCTAACCTTTGTGCACTCGAGGAGTTAACTCGTTTGTTGTCTTCTTTTACTAAATCGAGTTATTATCCTGGGTGACCTAAATTCGGTTGGGAAATGCAGGCTTCAGACAATCTAAAAAAAACACGTGTAATGATCTTAAACCTAACCCAGCTGGTGACTAAGCCTACACGGCCCAACTCTAGAGATCCTTCAAAGTAATCTATGATTGATCTTATTTTAACGAATACACCAGCGAAATACACTACATGACTAAAAGTATGTGGACACCTGCTCGTCGAACATCTCATTCCAAAATCATGGGGCGTTAATATGGAGTTGGTCCCCCCTTTGCTGCTATAACAGCCTTCACTCTTCTGGGGAAGGCTTTCCACTCAGATGTTGGAACATTTCTGGGGACTTGCTTCCATTCAGCCACAAGAGCATTAGTGAGGTCAGGCACTGATTTTGGGCGATTTGGCCTGGCTCACAGTTAGGCGTTCCAATTCACCCCAAGTGTTCGATGGGGTTGAGGTCAGGAGCTCTGTGCAGGCCAGTCAAGTTCTTCCACACCAATCTTGACAAACCATTTCTGTATGGACCTCGAGCTTTGTGCAGGGGGCATTGTCATGCTGAAACAGGAAAGGTCCTTCCCTCAAACTGTTGCCACAAAGTTGGAAGCACAGAATCGTCTAGAATGTCATTGTATGCCCAACCCAGATTTGTTGGTCGGACTGCCAGATGGTGAAGTGTGATTCAACACTCCAGAGAACGAGTTTCCACTGCTCCAGAGTCCAATGGCAGCGAGCTTTACACCACTCCTGCCGACGCTTGTCATTGCACATGGTGATCTTAGGCTTGTGTGCAGCTGCTCAGCCATGGAAACCCATTTCGTGAAGCTCGACGAACAGGTTCTGGTGCTGACAGCTCTACCAGGGCAGAAATTTGATGAACTGACTTGTTGGAAATGGTAACATCCTATGACGGTGCCACGTTGAAAGTCACTGAGCTCTTCAGTAAGGCCATTCTACTGCCAATGTTTGTCTATGGAGATTGTGTGCTCGATTTTATACACCTGTCAGTAACGGGTGTGGCTGAAATAGCCAAATCCACTAATTTGAAGGGGTGTCCACATACCTTTTTTATACTGTATATAGAGTATGTTTCTACTGGTGTTTTCGCCCAAGACATTTGTGACCACTACCCAGTTGTTTGGGTTGAAAGACGTGCCATCACAAAGAGGAACTTGAAAAACTTCAGTGAACAGGCTCTTTTGCATTATCTTTATTTTAGTGACTTTGATTGTATTTCATCAATCCCTGAACCTGATTTAGCTTTGAACAACTTTGCAGATGTCTTCAATGCTATTGTGGATAACCATGCTCCCTTCAAAAAATTAAGGGTTAAAGGTAGATCAAATGCCTGGTACACTCTGGAATAATGGAAGTCATTCATAACAGAGATGATGCTTGGGTCAAGGCCAGGAACACAGGCTTAGGGCCCGGACTGGCAAGCTTTTAAGCAACTGAGGAATCATCTTGTTAAACAAAAACAAACAAAAAATCAGAAAGCCTAAATCTGATTATTATGTGACGGCTCTTTCAGATTGTAATGGAAACACGGCTAAATTCAGGAAAACTGTCAATTCCCTGAAGAGTTCTACTTCCTCCTCTCTGCCACAACAAATTAATTCAGACACTGGCCTCATTATGGGAAAAAAATGCCATCATTGATGCATTTAATCACCATTTTATTTCAGCGGGCTCTCAGTTTCTAGCACTATTACAGCAACCGCTTTAGCTGTTAATGATCTTGTCAATGCTTTAGACACTAAAATGAAATGTGCTGCTTTGTTTGTGGACCTTTCAAAAGCTTTGTTGACACTGTTGATCGTGCTATTTTATTGAATAGGTTGTCCTCGATAGGCTGAATCTCTGACGCCTGTTCATGGTTTCGTGATTATCTTAGTGACAGACCTCAGGCCATCGTCATGGATGGGGTTACGTCTGAATTTACATAAAGGTGTACCACAGGGGTTGATTTTGGGACCTGTTCTCTTCCAACTATTTATATAAACACCAATCTGTTGTTGTTTGTTAACTTAATCTATATGTGGATGATACTACTATGTATGCTATTGCCCCGACTGTTGATCTGGATGTGTCAAAACTACAGACAGATTTTATAGATGCAGGAATCCTTTGCTGATTTAAAACTTGTTGTTAATACGGGCAAAACTAAATACACATTGTTTTTAAATCTCGTTGTCACACCCTGGCTCTGGGACTCTATATGTTGAGCCAGGGTGTGTTCATTCTGTGGTGTTCATTCTAGTTTGTTGTATTCTATGTTTGCCTGAGTGACTCCCAATCAGAGGCAACGAGTGTCAGCTGTTGGCTGGTTGTCTCTGATTGGGAGCCATATTTAAACTGTCTGTTTTCCCTTTGTGTTTGTGGGTTTTTGTTCGGTCTTTGATACCGTTGGACGTCACGAGTCATTTCTTGTTTTGTTTATGGTAGATTATCACTAAAGATAATAAAGTTCACCATGTTCGTTCAACACGCTGCGCATTGGTCTACTTCTCTCCCTGACGATCGTGACACTCGTAAGAATGTTTCAGATTTACTACATGTTCACTCATTAGATTGTTCTCCAATCAAACGTGTTCCCGCATATAAATACTAAGGCATTTGGATTGATATGGATTTGATGTTTAAAAAACATATAGATGAGCTGGTTAAGAAGCTAAGATTTAAAGTTCTACAGAAACAGATTGTGCCTTTCTCTAAGCAGTAGGAAGCAGATTATTCAGTCATCCTTTTTATCTGTTCCTGATTATGGTGATATTATTTATCAAAGTCCAGCTGCTACTACTCTTAACCCTTTGGATGCCATCTACCATAGTGCCCTTCGTTTTGTTACAGGGGACAGTTTTGATACTCATCACTGCATCCTGTATGAAAAGGTTGGCTGGACTTCGCTAAAGACCCATAGATCTCTACATTACTCCCTTTTTGTTTACAAAGACCCTTCTTCATAAACTTCCGTCTTATCTAACCATGCTGTTGAAGTATAGACTCCTGAGCTGCCGAACCCGTTCACAGGATTGGTTAACTCTTGATGTTCCTAGGGTCTCTACCGAGCTAGGTGAATAAACTGGAATGAGTAGGTGTGTCCAAACTTTTGACAGGTACTGCATAACACCTACTCATTCCAGGGTTTTTCTTTGTTTTTACTATTTTCTACATTGTAGAATAATAGTGAAGACATCAAAACTATGAAATAACATATATGGAATCCTGTAGTAACCAAAAAGTATTAAACAAATCAAAATATATTTTTATATTTGAGATTCTTCAAAAGTAGCCACCCTTTGCCTTGATGACAGCTTTGCACCCTCTTGGCATTCTCTCAACCAGCTTCATGGGGTAGTCACCTGGAATGCATTTCAATTAACAGGTGTGCCTTGTTAAAAGGTAATTTGTGGAATTTCTTTCCTTCTTAATACGTTTGAGCCAATCAATTGTGTTGTGACAAGGTAGGGGTGGTATACAGAAGATAGCCCTATTTGGTGAAAGACCAAGTCCATATTATGGCAAGAACAGCTCAAATAAGCAAAGAGAAATGTCAGTCCATCATTATTTTAAGACATGAAGGTCGGTCAATACGGAAAATTTCGTAAAAACCATCAAGTGCTATGATTGAAACTGGCTCTCATGAGAACCAGCCACAGGAAAGGAAGACCCAGAGTTACCAGCCTCAGAAATTACAGCCCAAATAAATGCTTCACAGAGTTGAAGTCACAGACTGTCACGAGTGTCAGTGTAATGCGGTGGATCGAAGTCAGGCGCAGGACACAGAACTCATTGAAACGTACTTTACTGAATAAGTAAAGAAAACCCATACAAAATACCTCCACACAGGGAGGAACAAACCCGCTCACCAACGACACACGAAACGAAAAACAAACACGCACAAAACACATTGGGAGCCACCGGGTTAAATAGGGAAGGAGTAATCACATAATGGGAAACAGGTGTGTAACAATCAGACAACAGGTAGAACATAGAAACATAGAACATAGATTGGCAGCAGCTAGTATTCCGGTGACGACGAACGCCGAAGCCTGCCCGAGCAAGGAGGAGGGGCAGCCTCGGCAGAATCCGTGACACAGACACATCTCAACATCAACTGTTCAGAGGAGACTGTGTGAATAAGGCCTTCATGGTCGAATTACTGCAAAGAAACCACTACTAAAGGACACCAATAAGAAGAAGAGACTTGCTTGGGCCAAGAAACACGAGCAATGGACATTAGACCGCTGGAAATGTGTCCTTTGGTCTGGAGTCCAAATTTGAGATTTTTGGTTCCAACCGCTGTGTCTTTGTGAGATGCAGTGTGGGTGAACGGATGATCTCCGCATGTGTATTTCCACCGCAAAGCATGGAGGGAGGAGGTGTTATGGTGTGGGGTGCTTTGCTGGTGACACTGTCTGTGATTTATTTAGAATTCAAGGCACACTTAACCAGCATGGCTACCACAACATTCTGCAGCGATACGCCATCCCATCTGGTTTGGCCTTAGTGGGACTATCATTTGTTTTTCAACAGGACAATGACCCAACACACCTCCAGGCTGTGTAAGGGCTATTTGACCAAGAAGGAGAGTGATGGAGTGCTGCATCAGATGACCTGGCCTCCACAATCCCCCGACCTCAACCCAATTGAGATGGTTTGGGATGAGTCGGACGGCAGAGTGAAGGAAAAGCAGCCAACAAGTGCACAGCATATGTGGGAACTCCTTCAAGACTGTTGGAAAAGCATTCCAGGTGAAGCTGGTTGAGAGAATGCCAAGAGTGTACAAAGCTGTCATCAAGGCAAAGGGTGGCTACTTTGAAGAAAATATAATTTGATTTGTTTAACACTTCTTTGGTTACTACATGATTCCATGTGTGTTATCTAATAGTTTTGATGTCTTCACTATTATTCTACAATGTAGAAAATAGTAAAAATAAAGAAAACCCTCTGTTAGGTGTGTCCAAACCTTTGACTGGTAGTGTAGATATAAAGAACATATGGATTTACTACTAAGAACAGTGTTAGTCAATACCTCCAACTACACATTTTAAATAAAATGTATATTTCAATGCTCCTCTGACACTCTCCTCAATTAAAGATTTCATTTTAGATTCAACTTCTATCACCACTTTCTTCCGGCTTGCAAAAACAAATTCAAAACTGTTTTTTCACTAAGACAAGGAGCCGGGAAGGCAGGTAGGTACCAAACGGTACCTATTCCCTACACACTGCAGTTCTTCTGATGTCAAAAGTAGTGCAATACATAGTGAATAGGGTGCCATTTGGCACAATACCGGAAAGCTTCAGAGTACTATAACGTAAAGGGAAAGCAGCAGTTTTCAAATCAGATCAGGTACTGATAAGGTACTGCTAAGGTACTGATAAGGTACTGATAAGGTACTGCTAAGGTACTGCTAAGGTACTGATAAGGTACTGATAAGGTACTGCTAAGGTACTGACTGTCTTTGCCTTTGAGGACGTTAAGGTTGAATTATTATGATAAGAGCTTATTTTAATGATTCCACTGACTTCCTGTTCCCAATTCGTTGGTTCTTGAAAAACTCTTTCAAGCTGCTCCAACGAGGTCGTTATTACTAAAGCGGTGAGGCTGGCTGTGTGTGTGTGTGTGTGTGTGTGTGTGTGTGTGTGTGTGTGTGTCTCTAACATGAGACAGATAACTAACTATGATACAACAGAGTTTAACATGAGACAGATACGTTGGCTTTGCAAAGTATTATAATAATAATAATATGCCATTTAGCAGACGCTTTTTATCCAAAGCGACTTTACAGTCATGCATGCATACATTTTTTTGTGTATGGGTGGTCCCGGGGGATCGAACCCACTACCTTGGCGTTACAAGCACTGTGCTCTACCAGCTGAGCTACAGAAGACTTTTCCCCCCCTTGACATTTTTCCTATTTTGTTGCCTTACAACATGGAATTAAAATGGATTTTTTTGGGGTTTGTATCATTTGATTTACACAACATGCCTACCACTTTAAAGATGCAAAATATTTTTTATTGTGAAACAAACAAGAAATAAGACAAAAAAGAAAAGAAAACTTGAGCGTGCATAACTATTCACCCCCCACCAAAGTCAATACTTTGTAGAGCCACCTTTTGCAGCAATTACAGCTGCAAGTCTCTTGGGGTATGTCTCTATAAGCTTGGCACATCTAGCCACTGGGATTTTTGCCCATTCTTCAAGGCAAAACTTCCCCAGTCTCCTTCGTTGGATGGTTTGGGCTTTGGTCTAGGCCCTTCAAGACATTTAAATGTTTCCCCTAAACCACTCGAGTGTTGCTTTCGCAGTATGCTTAGGGTCATTGTCCTGCTGGAAGGTGAACCTCCGTCCCAGTCTCAAATCTCTGGAAGACTGAAACAGGTTTCCCTCAAGAATTTCCCCTGTATTTAGCGCCATCCATCATTCCTTCAATTCTGACCAGTTTCCCAGTCCCTGCCGATGAAAAAACATCCCCACAGCATGATGCTGCCACCACCATGCTTCACTGTGGGGATGGTGTTCTCGGGTAATGAGAGGTGTTGGGTTTGCGCCAGACATATCTTTTTCCTTGATGGCCAAAAAGCTCAATTTAAGTCTCATTTGACCAGAGTACCTTCTTCCATATGTTTGGGAAGTCTCCCACACGCCTTTTGGCGAACACCAAACGTGTTTGCTTATTTATTTCTTTAAGCAATGGCTTTTTTCTGGCCGCTCTTCCGTAAAGCCCAGCTCTGTGGAGTGTACGGCTTAAAGTGGTCCTATGGACAGATACTCCAATCTCCGCTGTGGAGCTTTGCAGCCCCTTCAGGGTTATCTTTGGTCTCTTTGTTGCCTCTCTGATTAATGCCCTCCTTGCCTGGTCCATGAGTTTTGGTGGGCTGCCCTCTCTTGGCAGGTTTGCTGTGGTGCCATATTCTTTCAATTTTTAAATAATGGATTTAATGGTGCTCCGTGGGATTTTTTATAACCCAACCCTGATCTGTACTTCTCCACAACTTTGTCCCTGACCTGTTTGGAGAGCTCCTTGGTCTTCATGGTGCCACTTGTTTGGTGGTGCCCCTTGCTTAGTGGTGTTGCAGACTCTGGGGCCTTTCAGAACAGGTGTATATATACTGAGATCATGTGACAGATCATGTGACACTTAGGTTGCACACAGGTGGACTTTATTTAACTAATTATGTGACTTCTGAAGGTAATTGGTTGCACCCGATCTTATTTAGGGGCTTCATTGCAAAGGGAGTGAATACATACAGTGGGGGAAAATAAGTATTTAGTCAGCCACCAATTGTGCAAGTTCTCCCACTTAAAAAGATGAGAGGCCTGTAATTTTCATCATAGGTACACGTCAACTATGACAGATAAATTGAGAAAAGAAAATCCAGAAAAACACATTGTAGGATTTTTAATGAATTTATTTGCAAATTATGGTGGAAAATAAGTATTTGGTCAATAACAAAAGTTTCTCAATACTTTGTTATATACCCTTTGTTGGCAATGACACAGGTCAAACGTTTTCTGTAAGTCTTCACAAGGTTTTCACACACTGTTGCTGGTATTTTGGCCCATTCCTCCATGCAGATCTCCTCTAGAGCAGTGATGTTTTGGGGCTGTCGCTGGGCAACACGGACTTTCAACTCCCTCCAAAGATTTTCTATGGGGATGAAAATTACAGGCCTCTCTCATCTTTTTAAGTGGGAGAACTTGCACAATTGGTGGCTGACTATTACCTCAACTACCTCAACTAGCCGGTGCCCCCGCACATTGACTCTGCACCGGTACCCCCCTGTATATATAGCCTCCCTACTGTTATTTTATTTTACTTCTGCTCTTTTTTTCTCAACACTTTTTTTGTTAAAAATAAATGCACTGTTGGTTAAGGGCTGTAAGTAAGCATTTCACTGTAATGTCTGCACCTGTTGTATTCGGCGCATGTGACCAATAAAATTTGATTTGATTTGACTAAATACTTTTTTTCCCCACTGTATGCACGCACCACTTTTCCGTTATTTATTTTGTAGAATTTTTTGAAGCAAGTTATTTTTTTCATTTCACTTCACCAATTTGGACTATTTTGTGTATGTCCATTACATGAAATCTAAATAAAAATCCATTTAAATTACAGGTTGTAATGTAACAAAATAGGAAAAACGCCAAGGGGGATGAATACTTTTGCACGGCACTGTATGGTCTATGATCGAAAGCCTGAATTAGACAAATAAAGCTACTAAAACAATAACTTAAAAGCAGCTACTCTTCCTGGGGTTTATTATGGATCCCCATTAGTTCCTGCCAAGGCAGCAGCTACTTTTCCTGGGGTTTATTATGAATCCCCATTAGTTCCTACCAAGGCAGCAGCTACTCTTCTTGGGGTTTATTATGGATCCCCATTAGTTCCTGCCAAGGCAACGCTACTCTTCCTGGGGTTTTATTATGGATCCCCATTAGTTCCTGCCAAGGCAGCGGCTACTCTTCCTGGGGTTGATTATGGATCCCCATTAGTTCCTACCAAGGCAGCTACTCTTCCTGGGGTTTGTTGTGGATCCCCATGAGTTCCTGCCAAGGCAGCAGCTACTCTTCCTGGGGTTTATTATGGATCCCCATTAGTTCCTGCCAAGGCAGCAGCTACTCTTCCTGCGGTCCAGCAAAATTAAGGCAGTTTACATTTTAAAAACATTACAATACATTCATAACAGATTTCACAACATATTAAGTGTGTGCCCTCAGGCCTCTACTCTACTACCACATATCTATAACACAAAATCCATGTGTACATTTATGTATTATGCGTATGTTATCGTGTGTTTGTATGCATGTGTCTATGTTTGTGTCTCTTCACAGTCCCCGATGTTCCATAAAGTGTATTTTTATCTGTTTTTAAATCAAATTTTACTGCTGGCATGTTACTTGATGTGGAGTAGAGTTCCATGTAGTCACGGCTCTATGTAGTACTGTCGCCTCCCATAGTCTGTTCTGGACTTGGGGACTGTGAAGAGACCTCTGGTGCGCATGTCTTGTGGGGTATGCATGGGTGTCGAGTGTGTGCTAGTAGTTCAAACAGACAGCTCGGAGCATTCAACATGTCAATACCTCTCACAAAACAAGTAGTGATGAAGTCAATCTCTCCTCCACTTTGAGCCAGGAGAGATTGATATGCATGTATTAGTGTTAGCTCTCTGTGTACATCCAAGGGCCAGCTGCGCTGCCCTGTTCTAAAGCAATTGCAATTTTTCCTAAGTCCCTCTTTGTGGCACCTGACACACACTGAACAGTAGTCCAGGTGCGACAAAACTACTGTGGACCTGCCTTGTTGATAGTGCTGTTAAGAAGGCAGAGTAGCACTTTATTATGAGACAGACTTCTCCCCATCTTAGCTACTGTTGTATCAATATGTTTTGACCATGACAGTTTACAATCCAGGGTTACTCCAAGCAGTTTAGTCTCCTCAACTTACTCCAATTTCCACATTATTCATTACAAGATTTAGTTGAGGTTTAGGGTTTAGTGAATGATTTGTCCCAAATACAATGCTTTTAGTTTTTGAAATATTTAGGCTAACTTATTCCTTGCCACCCATTCTGAAACTAACTGCAGCTCTTTGTTAAGTGTTGTTGTCATTTCAGTCGCTGTAGTAGTTGGGTGTATAGTGTTGAGTCATCCACATACATAACACACTGGCTTTACTCAAAGCCAGTGGCATGTCATTCGTAAAGAAAAAAAAAAGTAAAGGGGCTAAAAAGCACCATAACACACGTTTTTCAGCAACAGACTATGATTGATAATGTCAAAAGCGCACTGACGTCTACAAAACAGCCCCCACAATCTTTTTATCATCAATTTCTCTCAGCCAATCATCAGTCATTTGTGTAAGTGCTGTGCTTGTTGAATGTCCTTCCCTATAAGCGTGCTGAAAGTCTATTGTCAATTTGTTTACTGTAAAATAGCATTTTATCTGGTCAAACACCATTTTTTCCAATAGTTTACTAAGGGTTGGTAACAGGCTGATTGGTCGGCTATTTGAGCCAGTAAAGGGGGCTTTACTATTCTTAGGTAGTGGAATAATTTTTGCTTCCCTCCAGGCCCGAAACAGAATGTTTGTTCAAACAACAGTGCAGTATTGGAATAGCAGGATAGAGTAAGTCAGGATACAGATATTTTCCCATTTGAGGGCCTTCCTCTGACACCGCCTGGTATAGTTTGTCCTGGATAGGTTGTCTGTTGACTGTATTGAGAGGATGAAGGATGGCTGCCAATCCTGCTCACTTTCTTTGTGTCTCTCTCTAAAAGAGAATGTCTCAGCAATATTCAGATGAGATTTTCACTGAAAGGTTATTTGTCAGAGACACTGATCATGTCAATTAGTTGCAGGGGTATGAGCAGGGAGAGCAGGTGGGCACACACACACACACACACCCGCACGCTTACGTACGCACGCCCTGCAACACGCCACACACACACACACAGGCACACACACGCACACACACACACGCACGCACACACGCAACCACACACACACGCCGCACACCACACACACACGCACACACAGGCACACACACACACACGCTTCCACACACACACACACGCACGCACACGCCGCCACGCACACACACACAGGCACACACACACGCACACACACACACGCACACACACGCCACGGATCACACACACGCACGCACGGACACACACACACACACACACACACACAGGCCACACACACACACACACACACACAGCACACACACACACACACAGGCACACAGCAGGTCACTCAGTGCACTCGCTTACCGCCATCAAACACTTCATCATCACTTCTAGTGCTACTGCCTAAATACCACCCACACATACGTCATAGGACAAGACTCCTTCTCTGGGCGAAGAGACTGTTCTTTTTAGCTTTTCCCTGCCTCACTAACTACACAGAGTAGACATCTCACTTTAGCTAGAGCAGAGACTGGAAGAGGAGGAGGAAAGAGGGGAGGGGGAGGAAGAAGGGAGAGGAAGAGGAAGAGGAAAGAGGAAGAGGAAGGAGGAGGAAGGTCCCTCAAAATTGTAAAGAACTCCAGCCACCCTAGTCGTAGCCTGTTCTTCTCTCTGCTACCGCCCGCGACCAAGCCGTAGCGCAGTGCCAAGTCTAGGTCAGAACTTCTCAACAGCTTCTACCCCCAAAGCCATAAGACTCCTGAACAGCTAATCATGCTGCTACCGGACTATTTGCACTGCCCCCCACCCCAGCCTTTTTACTTCTGCTGCTGCTACTCTGTTAATTATTTATGCATAGTCACTTTAACTCTACCCACATGTACATATTCTTGAAAACACCTCAACTAGCCGGGCCCCCGCACAGTGACTCTGCACCGGTACCCCCCTGTATATAGCCTCCCTACTGTTATTTTATTTTTACTTCTGCTCTTTCTTTTCTCAACACTTTTTGTTGTTGTTGTTTTATTTTACTTTTTTTGTTTAAAATAAATGCACTGTTGGTTAAGGAGCTGTAAGTAAGCATTTCACCTGTAATGTCTGCACCTGTTGTATTCGGTGCATCTTGACCAATACAATTTGATTTGGTTTGATTTGATTTGAATTTTAAAAGAGGAAGAAGAAGAGGGAGGAAGAAGGAGGAAGAGAGAGGGGAGGAAAAAAGGAGGAAAAAGAGGGAAGGGGGAGTGGGAGAGAGGGAGAGAAAGAGGAGGGAGAGAGGGAGGGAGAGGGAAAGAAGGAGAAGAGGAGAAAGGGGGGAGGAAAAGGGAAGGAGAGAGGGGAGAGAGGGGAAGAAGATGAGGGAAAGAGAGAGAGGGGAGGAGAAAGGAGGGGAAAGGGGAGGAAAGAAGGAAGAAAGAGAGGGGGAGGAGAAGAGGGAGGGGAAAGGGGGGGAAAAAAGGAAAGGAGGAGGAGGAAGAAAAGAAGAGAGAGGAGAGGAGAAAAAGAGGAGAGGGAGAGGGAGAGCGAAAAAAGGAGAGGAGAGGAAGAAAGGGAGAAAAAGAGGGAAAGCGGGAGAAAGGGGGGAAGGAAAAAGGAGGAGAGGGGGGGAAGGAAGAGAGGAGGAGAGGGGGAGGAAGAAGGAGGGAGGGAGGGGGAGAGAGAGGGGGGGAGGAAAGAGGAGGGAGAGAGAAGAAGAAGGAGAAAAGAGGAAGAAGGGGGAGGGAGAGGAGGGAGAAAGAGGAGGAAAAAGAGAAAAAGGAAGAGAAGGAAAAGGGGAGGAAGAGGAGGAAGAGAGGGGGGAGGAAGAGAGGAGGAAGAAGGGAGGCAGAGTCTCATCTCCTCCTCTTCTCCCTTTCTACCGGCGGCCGTCATTGTAAATAAAGAAATTTGTTCTTAATTAGCCTGCCTGGTAAAAATAAAATACAATTCTGGAT